>NW_015151518.1:133184-157866 GCF_000732505.1 Cyprinodon variegatus
GAGATGTATCTGCAACAATGACTGCAAAAGAATAATATGTAATAAAATATATTATTCTCACCGTTAAGAGTGGTGGAGGGCCTTTTATGCTATAGGCATATTTTAATTCTAAAGGACCTTAAGTTTTTAGAGTGGGTAGCAATATGAACTGTTAGAAAAAGTGTCATTATTCAGTCTTTCAGCAGAAAAATTATCCTAAATATGTCCACTAATGTATTTTTTTTAACTTGTGATATCATAGGCAAGAATTAAATGTCACCATTTATCAATTTTGCATAATGAGTTGAGGGATACTGTGAAATTCTATGTTTATTTCTTTGTTTTTAAAGATATTTTAACTTCCAAGTATGAAACTGGAAATTACAAAAAAAATCGCAGAAGTCTTGTTTGGAAGGTAATTGTTTTCTTATAATTCTGGCCCTCTGTTTCCAATATGGCTGCTTGTAATAATACTTTAATAAAATCCTAAATTAATAAAAATCTTCCGCTTTATTTTGTTTCAATAAATGTTTTCTTTCTACACACACTACTTTAGAACCTCATTTAGAGAATTTTTTGCTACCGCATTTTAAAGTTCTGATATGCAGAGCAATACATTGTTAACAGCTTAATTTGGTTATACTGGGTTTTTATGTCATACCAAGATCCAATGTTTTGACTATAGTAAACATTTTCTGAACTCATTAAAGTTTTTTGGATTAAAAATCAATTTGATTGATACAAAAAGATTAGCTGTTGATGTCTGATAGGTCACTAACACATTGGATCATACCCTGCAAATGCATATTATGAAAACTTTTTATAAGTAGATTCAAAGGTATATCATTATACATAGTTTTAGTTGTGGCAACATTTAAGAACTGGGAAATTTTGCAAACAGAAATGTTCCATTATATTTTTCCCCCACTCAGTTATTTTAATCATTGTGTAATGTATCAGGAAGAAAGTCAAGAGGAGTCATAAAGAGGACTTTTATTATTTTTCTGAACCCATTTAACCTCACATCCAAACAGCTTTTCTAACTTTAACCTTGGCTTAACCGTTGACCAGATCCTTAATTTAATGGATCCTTTGTTGTTACCTTAACTGCCCCATCAATGACAGTATCTGACCTATTAGTTGGAACTGACTAACTTTATAAGCCTGATACTTCCAACCCATGGTTAGAACTGCAGAAGCTCTTGTTAGGATTTTCAAGTACTGCATTTAATAAATAAATACTGTCCACTTTAGAGAGCAGAGGGCCAAAAAAGTTGAATACTGGTTTTAAAAAGCAAGCAAATGTTTTTACCACTATTGATTAAATGTAAAACTATCTGAAGCTGTATCTGAAAACATTTATGGTATCAAAGAACTAGTTTGACTTGCAAATTCATGCAAGTAAGATGAAAACAAAGGTCTCAAAGGTTGAGCTAATAAAAACATGGAAGATGGGACTTTGTCTGAGTTTGCTATGTATAAATTGAGTTGGGGAGCTTTTGGCAAATTTGTAACAGTAAATATCAATCAGTTAACCTTGTTCAGTTTGTGTGTGTTTATGAGTGTGGCCGGTATGGGTGTGCCTAGGTGTGTATGTTTGCATCTTTCTTTTCGATGGGGGGACTTTTGGATGTTACTGATTAGCAGGTCTGTTTGCTGTGGCGGTTTCTAATGCATTCTTGCTTTGCATACAATTTTGGCTACGATGGGATATCTGTGTGTGCCTGTGTACAGTAAGCCTGTTTATGAGGTCTTGCTTCAAGCACATTTATGCTTATCTGAATGTGTGCTCTTGATGTGTATTTGTGTATACCGTTAAAAAAGGGTTACTTCAGACTCTAATTTGTACTCATTTTTAGATTTATTTTCTGTTAAACAAGATATTTTGAGACAAACAGATCATGCGTACACAGACTAATTATCATGTGCTTTTGAAAATCTGAATATAACACAGAATCACAAAAAAAACAAACAAAGAAAAACAACTTTTATAAACAGATGGAATTGAATTCTACTTATAAAGTAGATAATATCTCATAATCTTATAGATTTACTTGGTGATTGCCAGCTGACCTCTCATACACAGCCTGAAATTGACTTTCATCATTTCTTGTTCAGCCTTCTTTCAAACTCCACTGCTGTATCTGCAAAAAGCTCCAACCGGCAGTAGTTCATGCTCTGGCCTTTTGAATACTTAGTATTCATTTGTCATTTAAAATACCTTTAAGTAAGAATCTACGCAAATCAAATGTCAGGTCAGTCCCTTGACTTTCTGAAGTTCGCTCTTCGTCACACTACTCTAATTTGGAATCTCCTTGTAAGCCTCTCAGTGTCTTCTCATCAAAGCGGTAGGTAAGCTTCCTCTTCACCTTGTGAATCTCGCCTGTCCGTGAGTAGTTCCTCAGTGCCCGTGCCATCTTCTGGTAGGTCATAGTCTTGCGGTTCCCCTTCCTGCGACCCCATAACTGTGCAAGGCTCTCCTTGTTCTGAGAGGAGAACTGAAAGGTTCCAGAGGAGGATTGGACCCACCAGATGCAGCTCCTCATCGATGGTGTCTCAAGCATCTCAAACAGGAACTGGAACAGGCGCTCCTTCCTCTTTCCTATTGAAGAGGAAGCAGAGAAAAATTGGTTTGACCTCACCACATTGTGCGCATATAGGTGGAAAAAGATGCTCTGTCACACGCTTATGTCCTAAGATGCTCATTAGAAATTACCTGATAATGGTGCCAAAGGCAATCTTCTGTCCTTTCTCTCCCCTCTGTCGGAGGGTGGTGATGGTGAATCTTGGTAATCCTGATACTGGGAGCTGCTAGATTGCGAATCTGAATCAATGTATACAGGAGCTTCGTAGGAGTATGTTATGTGTTCCTGGACAAAATAAATAAAAAGTACAAATCAATCCAGATGAAGAATGATCTGAAACTGATAAAGTTCAGCTTTTTCCCACACATAGATGTATAAAATTTCCTTAGATGTCAAACTCTTTGTACTCACCCATTGATTGTTTGGTGGACTTGGCCAGACTGGATGTGGGGTTTGGTCTTCATAACGCCACTGGTATGGATGCTGACCTGCCCAACTGTTCTCTAAGAAGAGTCAGACACAAGGGTCAGTCAAGCAGAAATTACTAAAAACATTCTATTATGTTCTACTTATGCTGTCAATATTAAACCAACCTATGATTCTGGCGTCCCGGTGGGAGTTAGCGTGCGTCTGGTGGCCCATGTTAGCAGTAGTAGATGTTGCTGGTGTGTGGGCAGGCTGGACCTCGAGCGAATGCTCCTGCAGGTACTCCTCGATGACCTCCAGGTCCACCTCTGCATAGGACGAGGGGGTCGCCCCACTCCAAGAACCTCGGCAACCACCCAGCTTCACCTCAGTCACGTAAGGCATCTTAAATTTACAGAGCAGGAGGAAACTTTCAGACATCAGGTTTCCACCAACACTCTGCATGACAGTTTTAGCCTGAGGTAATAACAGCCTTTATATGTTATTTGTATGAAACCTATTGTTACTATCTCATTCATTTTAAATGAAGTCACATTTTCTGTTATTTAATAATCTTCACATATGCTCTTCTTTTTAGATAAAAGAGAACCTTCAAATAATATAATTACAAAAATATTATGATGAAATTTAAAGTTGTGTATATTTCAACTTCATACATGCTGTGTCCTGCAAATGTTTGTATCCTGGAAGAGAGCCAGTTACCAACACTGGGATGATGCGTATTTTAGTTTGACTGGCAAATTTATGCAAGAGTTTGTTTTCATCTGCATAGATAACATTCAGGCACCACCGGTGTGTGGCTCCCAGAAATATCCCTCAGTGAGAAAGATCAAATCCGATAACACTTTACGTGACTCTTACAGCAGTACAAATATAAACATAACAGGTGAAATGAAACTAACCGTCTCAAACTCTGTCAACATCCTTTTAAGACAATCTAGAAAAAGAGAGAAACAAAACTCTTATTAGACAGCAGAATTTGAGCAAAAACATAAAAGGAAGTGAAAAATGCTTTCACGCACACTTCTCTAAGATTTAATAGGACGGAATATGACAGTTAAAGACAAAAATGAATAAAAGAAAACTAACAAAAGTGCGCCTGTACCTTAGTTAAGTCTTGCTTCTGGTGCTATAAAATGATATCCTCAGGCAGTGAAGAGCTGCGACATGAGAATCAGAGTGTTTACCTGCATGATGCTTCAGCACCTGGGCCTCATCTCTTATAAAGTGCCACACACCCTCCTTTCCTTTCTGATTGGCCAGTGAGTGTTGAGGGGGGAGAGGTCTGGAGCATTACGGGATATCTGCTGATCTAATGTGAAAAATTTCCCTTACACCAATACTCATTAAAAAACAAACAAAAAAAACCATTACTGAGCCTCTTTCTGAAACAAAGGTTCCACAAGTTTGAGATTTTAAATTTCAGGCAGAAATTATGGCATTTGCTTTATGTTCTTTTTTTATATATATATATATATATATATATATATATATATATATATATATATATATATATATATATATATATATATATATATATATATAATTTTTAAAACATAATCCACAATGTGTTTTTGATTTTGAAAAGTTGCCCAGATAAAAAAAATAAAAATGTCTTGAAAACATTTAATAGACACAAATGTATTTTTAATATATGTTGCTTTAATTTTTTTTAGTATTTAAAGAAAATTTTTTTTTTCTGTGTTAAGGTACATTTTCAAGCCATAAAAGCATACAATTGTTGCCAAACCATAGTTTAATAAAGTTAATAGAATTTAACCCAAAAATATAAGTTCAGCCTACACAGGTGGATGTTGGACAGAACTTTTCCATAGTAAAAAAATATAAAACAAAAAATTAACAAGTTCATTTTTTTGATTAAGTACTTGGCTTGTATTTTGATCCATAAAGATTAGTTTGTGAGTAAACAAAAATATACAATTAGACAATTCATCAAGGATCCTTACTTTTAACTCTGGTATTACTTTCTTTGTTTTTGTCATTGTTAGCTTTAAAACAAAGAAACAGAAACTATACATACAATGACTCCTAAATATGTCACCAAAGACACTAAATATCCTATTGATAGTAATACAGCTGGGTACTTTTACTACTTTTACTATGGAATTTATTGCAAAAACTACTTTTTTTTTTTTCATTTCAAAACAGAGTAAAGTTACATGATATTGGAACTCTGCCATATAAATAAAATGTTCAGTCAGAGATAGCTAAAAATATACTTTTTTGAAGCTGTAAATGTAAACTTCTTACACTAGCTGCAGAATGTAAAACAAACACACAAAAAAGTCCTAATTAAAATTGTACCGCACTCTTACACTGCCTTTTATTTTTGTCATTTTATTTCCTGAAAATCAAAGCCAATGGGGTATCTGTGGTTTCTTATCACTGAATTTGTCACAAAGAAGGCATCATAGAGGTAAATGATGTGGCTTTGGATTTCTTTTATTTTTGAATGATGCAGACAGACTTACTGGTGCTGAAAACATGCATGTTGCAACCCAGATTCTACCATAAAAAAGTTATTGAGTAAATATAAAATAAAAAAAGACAAATTTCCTTTGCAAGTCACTTTAACCTTGTGGACCAAATAAACTGAAGCTCATTTGCTCTAATAAAAGGAATGTCTGTAAGTAAGGCTACTGTGGCTCACGATATGGCCACACTTTACTTTGCTTTATAATGATATATTGGTGTTCTCTATCTGCAAATAAGAGAGGGGTGTCTGTTTATTTAGTCATAAACACTTCACAGTAAAACCAAAAGAAAAATTCAATAAAGAAAGATTCAAACCCTGTTTTCAATAAGCAACTTTAAGGTGGTGAAACAAATAATAACCCACTTATTTCCTATCAGTACATCTATATGCAAAACCTCGGATATTAATGAATATTGTCAGGCTGCTCTCTCATGGTTTTAAATAGAAGAAGGTTATTAACAGTTAGCAGAATCCAAGAGAAACATAGAAAACTGAAATACAAGTGGTTCAGATGCATCTGGTGACTCCTTCTTGACCTCAGCTCTATAAACACACCAATATGACAGAAAGTATGAGATCAGTAAAGCAGGAAGCCCTCTGCGTGTCAGCTGCACTGCCTTCCCTACTGGGCCTGTTCCTTTTTTACTAGTAATCCTCTCTGTTGGTGTGTTATCAGGCGTAGATTCCACTACTAAACACGGCAGTGCAGGATATTTTTTCCCCTGTGGGCTGTCAGTGTTGAGGGATTCCCCCAGCTTTTATTTATTCTTTTTTTGGTTGTTTTTTTTTACTGTAACAAAAACCTGTTACCTCAACAGACTGAACTAACCTGTTTTTTCATAGGAAGACCAACATTGGACACATGACTGCTTGGCTTGCATTTGTAAATAGATTACTGCAGGACAACTTTTCAGTTTTTACATCACTTTAACGCTTATTGCTTTGGTAATCTCGATTAAACTGATAGTTGGGGATCTTTATTCAGAAGTTTTGTTAAGATTTCATCTACAGTAGCTACCAATCTTAAAGCTTTCATCTAGAATAAATCTAAAATAGCTGGTATCAGAGATTAACGGCAATAGTTAGATTGAGAAAAGGACATTTATAAACTAAAAATACAAAATATATAAAAGAAATTGTTTATTTTGACACTATCATATTAACCTTAAAAACAAAATCCACTCTCCGCTTGACTTGTACAAACATACAATAAGAGTCACTATATTACTAAGAAATCAGCCATGGGCTATTTCAAATATGTTAAACATATATTAAATGTAGAACATATTAAGGCTTTTCCTTCAGAGTAACACTGTGTTTATTTCTTAAACATAGTTTGTATTCAACCAAGAAGTTGTGTTTTTGAAAGCAATAAAATATTTGATATTATACTGAAATAATGCAAAACATGTCTTTATATATATAAAGAATATATATATATATATATACATTTGACGTATTTATATATTACAAAAATATGACACGTCCAAAATATTTTTAACATTTCCCATAATCCCTGGATATGAGTAAAAATTCTGACTCTAACACTTAAAGGTATAATGGGGGATTTTTGCAAATTTAGTTGCAATAAGAGCAAATCCCATAATACTTTGCGAGGAGAGTTTTCTGCGCAAAGTATATCTGCCTTTCTTTTCTTCTCATACACTTCTTATATATAAGAATATATATATATATATAATTAAACTGATATAACTTATCAATGTAGTAAAATCAATTCAGCAGACTGTTTACTATGTCACATACTTAAAATGAGGGGATATTCTTTATATTTTCCATATTCCGTGACAATTTATAGAAGACCATCATTGGTTATTGCTGCTTCCTATCTTTATTTCTGCACTGTATTCACTAGTTTACCTGTGCACTACCTAGTGCAAAAGTGTCGATGAGGTTAAAAAATCTGCATCGGCAGAAACTGTTTTGGTTAAGGGTAATTTTAGGACAATGGCCGTCGCTTTGTGCTTGACCCTTCTTTAGTGAAGTGATAGCCTCCGCAACTGGGTTCCAACTAATCTGAATTTATGCGTAAGATACCCAGATTTTGCCTGCTTCTCCTCTTTTCCAAGAACTCGAGGTTCTTAAAAAAGATGAGAACTTTAGCGAACACTTTTTTAACTGTAATTTCAAAGAGATTTTTTTTGTCAACAAAACCAAAAACAGAGATGGTTATAACTGACAAGGCTTAGTTTCCTGATACTCTGTGTGTTGGCTGAATAGCCAGCATTCATAAGGGATTCCTAAAACAGTCCAGTCAATACTAAAATTACATCACTCCTAGCCTCAGATGGAAACAGGAAATAATACTGAAAAAAACTTTATTCTTACTTAGGATACATTATTTATTGACATACTGGGATGAGGGTTATGAATGTTGACAGAATAACCCGACATAAATCAAAGAAGAACACCAATAAAATGCTACTGACTGAGGAATTTGTGATGTAGAGTCATAATGATTTAAAGTTAAACACAATTGACCTCCTTAGAAATATAATTTACAGCATCTTATATATAACATTTGTGTTTTATATCTGGAGTTATCTCTTCATGATAAAAACTGGGATAGTATTTGTAGGAATAGGTTTAACAGCTTTTGACAGTGTAATGAGCCAGTACATTATGTTGAATTATTATTTCATAGATATACACCAAATACCATTGTTGAGGTCAGCAGGTCAAACTACACAGTAGTTAGTAAAACTGTAAAAAAAAAAACCTTACTTTCTGTTTCTGTTATATTTTATAGCAACTGGAAGTAGGATTTCTCAGAGCTTCTTAAGCTGGACTTGATCTGCTTTTTAAAAATTAGTTTCCCACCACAGCTTATTTAACAGCATGTGCAAATAAAAGTTATCAAATTAGCTACAAAGAAGTTTAGCTTGAATATTTCAAAGTTGGCTTTTATTTTTTTGTGGTGGTGCTTTTTTTTAATATCATGATAAGATGGCTTTCTCCCTGCCTTTGGATTATTAGAGATGTTTTCCTTTTTGGCAAATCATTGGTAAAATTCCAGTCAGCAGGTTTAAATTAAGACCGTATAAGTTATTGTAATAATTTCAGGTAATAGTGCCTACAATGTTGACAGTAGTGTTTCTCTAATCTACACACTTTTATGTATACATGCTCCAAAGTATACAAATATCTCCAATTGTATGTTTTTGTTTTGCCACCGAACTGCAAAGATAACCCTTTATAACCTTCTGAAGAAATTTTGTATTTGATCAAAGTTCTTGGCCGATTTGTTTGGTTTTCTGACAGTACCCAGATTTCCGGCATTGTTAACACATTGTCAATAGTGTTGAGGTTGGGATTCTGGAAAGAGCATTCCTGAAGTTTTATGAGGGATCCTTAGTATTGCTTCCAGAACCAACTTGTGTTTCTGATCATTTCCCTGCTGGGAAATCCAGTTCTCTTAAAGCTGGAATATCCAAAGTGCAGCCTGGAGACCAGATAGAACAATTGTGTGCAGCCTGAGATCGCATTTCAAGAACTGAGCAATTTAATCCTGCCAGGCAGTTGATGTAGATACTTTAATGTCATGCCTGGTAAGGTCACAAACACCCAGTAACCTTTACCTAAAACAAATTTGGGTGTACACCTTTGATACTTGTGTTATTTTTCATTTTTCATATGAAAGGCACACTTTAAAAAAGCTAGCTTTTGGTTACAAAAGTGACCAAAAGGGCTGGCTAGCTCAAGTGGTAAGTTACCCATCCTACAAACAAGAAGCCTGGGATACGAATGAGTTGCCAGCGTGGGGTCCTTGGGCAAGGCCCTTCACACTAATGCCTTCTTTGGAAAGGGGCGGCCTAGTGATTAGGACATTGAGTTCTAGTATGTTGATTTTTTTTTTAATCAACACACATGGTTAAAAGCTTTGACACTGCAATTTTAAAATGTCAAGTTTCTGATCCAATTTGTAACTGTTGGATGAAAATAAACTCATTAGGGTGCTGAATAAAAACCTTGGAACAACATAAGCTCAAACCTATCACGAAGTGCTAAATAGTGAAGCCAGTTTTTGATCGACTGCAGTTGCCAAGAAAACGTGCATGTCGACCACTGTGACTCCTTTAACCAGCTAAATATCTTCTATTTAAACAATTTGTTCATAAAAGAAAAGAAGATTTAGGGCCCATTGAAAATGGGATGGTTTGATGGATTTAAAGTGAGGCTTTTAAACATATGGACATTGTAGTGGCATAAACATTACGCTAAAGGGCTTTTTGTGATGCTATTGGGTCTGGTATCATGCAAAGTCAATGGGATTATGGAGAGGAAGGAAAAACTCCTAATACTGACTTCAACTTCACCTTGAAAAACAGCAGATGGGTAAACAGTGGCAAAACTGGATGCCTCTGTTAAAAATATATAAGCAATGCTTAAAAGCCGGATCTGTAGTAGAAAAACATAAAGATTTAATGAACTATGCAATTTAAAGCAGCAGCGAATAGAAATTGCTTCAAAATATTGCACCAAAAATATTAAAGGCGCTTGTTGACTGCTAATGACGCTTGTTGTCAAGGTGCAACTTGCTCAGCAAATGGTTCAATGGTTCAATTAAATCAGGTAAAGCTAAATCATGATTAAAAAATTGTTTATGAAATCTTTTGGCATAAAATCTACCAGACAGCATGAGATACTGGTCTATTTTTTTAACTCTTTGAACACAGTTATCTAATCTTTGTCAACTGTGCATGAACTCAGCTTTTGTTTAAATAGATTAAGGTAATTTGGAACTTCTCATTTTTTTCTTAGGTATTACTTTACAATGATCAGTCCATTGCTGAATGATAAAGTAAAATCCTCTTGGGGAAAGTAATACAAAGAAAAGTCTTTCTGAAATTCCCCAAACTCAATATTGAGAAGAGCCTACATTGGTGTTATAATACTATGAAATACTAACAATGCATGCAAATAGAGTAAAAGTACATTCATGTGAATATGACAGGGTACTATGAAACAGCACATTTCAGATTTTCTTCTGGCAGTGGATTATTTATTGCTGATAAAAGATTCTGTAAAAAAAAAAAAAAAAATCGGGTTTTAGGTTTATTATTAACCTAGCCAGCTACACACTGCAATTAGGGTCATAATTTGTTTTTATGAGCCGCTGCTGTCAGGACTACAAGTTACACAAATACAACAGGAGGTTTGATATATTTCTACAAATGCATTTATATCAAAGATAAAAAAACATCTTTGAGGATACAACTTAGTTTAATATTTAACAAGGTGTGAGAAGAAACATTATAATGAATTATTACTGAACTTCAAAGAATAGTCTTACTACTTTGCATTTCAATATTTTAGTTGCTTTAATTGCTGTTTGTTAATGAGAATTTTTCATTTTTTTATTTTAGTTGAATTTGTCTTGATGCATCATGACAATTCACGCTTTTAAGAATAATAAAATAATGACAGTACTTTCCCCAAATCTTCTCATAAATTAAAGAAACACTACACTTGTAGTAGCATTCCTAGTGCTGTCTAAGTAATGTGTAACAATGTGCATGACATCACTCTTTTCCAGCACTTTAGTTTTAACCCTGTTAACAAAAATGTTTTGCAGAGACACTTTTATAATGCAAAAGCTTAAGATAAATTATGCTTATGAGTAACAGTGATCATGTTCCTTTAATAGACCACTTGATTCATCAAAGATAACATGTCAAATTGCAGAATATGTCTCAAAACTTACATTCTTCTGTCATAAGGCACAATATTCAAATTTTAATTATATATATATATTTTTATTGTATTTCAATCTGTTTCTTTCAAATGATTATTTTTTACATGAATTTTATTTTCTTCATAATTTCATAAACAGCTTGTTTTTTTTACACTAAAAGCCAAAAGTCGTCTTTAAAAGACATATAAAGGAAATTCTTAGAATGGGCAGAACAGGCATTAGTCCCACTTATGTTACTTAAAATACAAAGTTAAAAATGCACTTATCATGAATACATATTGTCCATTTGCTACAGTGAGAGTTAAATATCTAGCATCAGTTATTATAATTACATGTCAAAATCACTTTAGGAGGTACATAGACAGACTTGATAAACGTGTTTGGAAAAACCCTTAGCTTTTAGTCAGATAGGTGACGGTTAGAATTCCTATTGCTCTCGCTGTTGCACCTGGAGGACTTTGGCAATGTGATAAGGCCATGCAGGCTCTGGACGCTTGCAGTCTGAAACACACCCACCAAGCCGCTCCTACACTGATCATTTACCTGATTTGTTTCCCTGAAAGTCCTCGTTATCCAAAAATAAACTGAACATGATCAATATAAATTTAAATAGAGGATATGTTTTTTAATTAATAACTAGTTCAAGGAGTGGGTTCTTGTTGGGCGAATTACAAAGTGATACAGTTCAGTCTCTGTAGTTAACTTTCATCCCCGTCAAAAGCATATTTGGTTTGTTGCTAAGCATGTGTAATAACGTCTATAAGGTTGAGCGAGGGAGATTTAAATTTGTGTCTGAGTCACTCATGACGTTCAACGGTCACAGCCTTGCAGGTGACTTGTAAAACTGATTCAGACACCCACAAACAGTGTTGGCCATGCTCTGAGGCAATTAAGATGATTGCACTGACTCTTATCGTGTCCAGAATCAGTTGCTGATGAGCAAGGGTCTTTGTGTTTATATGTGTGTGCACGTCTGTGTGGCCAGGTGTCAGAAAGTTTACAGTTAAAGCTTAACCCCCCAGATTAGTGAATATAGGCAAATCACCTGTACACTTGCAGGTTAGTGGGAAATCCCCCAACGCTCACTCTGTAGCAGAGAATGTGTTTGTGAGTGAAGTGATAAGTGACAGACTAGCTTGTTCCTAAAGGCAGTCTTTCTAATAACACAAACATTTTTAAGGTAGACCAACTGGATGGATTCATTTTCCAGGACCTGTGCTAATCATAGATAGAATCACAATAAAATTTACTAAAAGTCATGTGAAAGAGTTCATTCCTCCTTCCAGATGTTTGTTTATGTTATGTTCATCATCAGATTTATCGCCTCAGGTTGATTTTACTGTCAGACAAAACTAACCAGATTAAATATTATAAAATATTAGAAACCAAAATATTTATCTGAAAAAGCCATCCAGCCAACATGGTCCTATGTGAAAAATTGATTGCCCTTAAATCACTTGGTAGGTGTAGAGAAATATCTGCTGTGATGCTGCCATAAACACCCTTATTTATAGATGTTGGAGAACGGCCTGTTTTCCAGTGCAGTCCTGTTTCTCTGACTGTGACTGGCTGGATGTGCTCTCTTCATCCTCTGACATGGGAATTGGCTCGGAGCTCGTCTGCCTGGCTGTGTGTTTCCTGGATGGGGCCGCCTTGTACAGCTGCTTTTTATATCTCTGCTTCTGTCTCCTTGAACCCCAGTCGGCCTGGGCAGATGGCCGCTCACACTGAGCCTGGTTTTGCTGGAGGTTTCTTCCTGTTAAAAGGGAGTTTTTCCTCTCCACTGTCGCCACAAGCATGCTTGGTGTGAGGGATTGTATTCGAGTCAATGAGTCGATGCAATCAACGGGTTTTTCTTAGATAGAAAACTTTGAATCAATTTGACTGTATGATCTGGTGAACTGTAAAGTGCTTTGATACGACATGTGTTGTGAATTGGCGCTATATAAATAAACTGAATTGAATTAAATAGCCTTGCTGCTTACTGCCAAAACGTTGTGATAACTTAAGATTAATCTTCTATGTTACTGCAGAGAAATGTCAGCTCTCTTTTTATTCAGTAGTGTTCAAGGGTTTCAAGTATGAACATCCTGTTTAAGGTCATACAACAGCTTCTTAGTAAGACTTAAGCCTAAACTTTTATTAAGTTGATCCAAAACCTCCAATTTAATTTTGGGGGATTTAGATCAAGGTGCAGCTGCATAACAGTTCAGGTTAGCTTTAGTCCCAAACTGATGGCAAGAGGCTTGTTCCCAATAATCCCAACAAGACATTCAGGTCCTAAAGTAGTTCCAAACCATCATACTACCACCATCATGTTTGACTGTTTGTTTCATGTTTCCTTTTGAAATGCTGTGTTAGTTTAATGTCAAATGTAACAGGATGTTGACCTCCATCGGCATTCCTTTCTCGGTTGAAGAAGCTGGCTTCTACATTTAACCTGTTATTTGTGCTTCGCAACACTCATACAAAATCCATTTTTCTAAATCAGTTTTGTATTGTTGAATTACAAACGTTGAGCTTAACAGGTGTGGTTTGCAGTGCTATTAATGCTCTACAGGATTCTTTTGTTGGAGTATTATTGGTAGTCCACTCCTGGGCAGGTACAATTATATGCATTCTCCCACATGTTGCCTCTTAGTATGATTTGCAGTCTCAGTACCTTAGAAATGGAAATATATCCCCTTCAAAGTATAGATATCTAAAACTTTGTTTTATCTGTTCTTGAGTTTCTTCTTTCTTTGGAAAGTATTCGATCCTACATCATGCTCTCAAATTGATTCACTAAATGTAAATTAATCTAAGTTTTCATTATATTTTCACACAATGCTCAAAATAAACATTTACTGTTTACTTGGTCACAGTAAATCAAATCAGCTTAAAAAAATACATTTTTTTGCTTACAGCGGATATCTTTGATATAAGAAATGTCTGTAAATTAATTCAGGTGTGACAAAAAGGGAAAACATAAGATATCTGTTGGCAGAAAGTACTTTTTTTTTAATCAAACAAGCAATCATGAATGTGTGCATAACCTAAATGGGTCTGCTGGTTTATTGGGAATATCTGTGAGGTATAACTGTTTCTTAACTGTTTAGTGTCCACACCCACTGGAAGGCTTGCCTCTGAGGCTATGTGAGTCAGGAGAGGCAGGCCAACAGGTGAGGAGACAGTTGTACTTTGTAAAAGTAAATGATCTGTGTTTCAAAGGACTCTGGGAAAATATGCAAAACCTGAGGTTCACACTACTGTCGCCATATTCTCCAGAACTCTGCCATTCTGATGCACCTTTTTTTCTCTCAATTTTCTCCCTGTATTTATTTAACTGGTAGCTCATTTCTATTTGCAGCAATCAACTTTGAAACAATGTCATCTAAATCTACTTAAGTTAAACATTTTAAATGTGGCTTATTACTTATTTCCTTTTGCATATGATCATAAGCAGCCAACAAGTTAAATGCTCCTACTTTTTGAAGATAATATACATTACTCATATGGGAATGCTTGAGATAAGGAATGGG
Organism: Cyprinodon variegatus; assembly: GCF_000732505.1. Lineage (NCBI taxonomy): Eukaryota > Metazoa > Chordata > Actinopteri > Cyprinodontiformes > Cyprinodontidae > Cyprinodon > Cyprinodon variegatus. The sequence continues at coordinate 147,906 of NW_015151518.1, forward strand.
ACTGGGAACTGGTTGGACACTGCATTCCCACGGAAGATTGTTTGTGTCCTCCAGTGGGTAGTCCGACAATCTGTGGTCTCAATAACCACTCATAAAGCACGCAGACATCGACACAGGCCTAGCAGCCTTATCAGAGCTACACATAAACTCGAGTGCGAAGACTGTACATAAATCAACTGTTTTCACAGCGAGATAAGGAGAGAGTCAAGTTTTATCTTAGCTTCCAAGGATGAAATAAAACATCTCTGTGACTTTATTTCGACAAAAAGCCCACAATGAGGGCTTTAGGGTGTTTGCTGAGTTATTTTCAACCAGCCTTTTTTTCAGAGAAGATAGCCCACACATGGATATCACACTGCATATTTGTCTGTGAACACAGACCTCACCATACGATGGAGTATCCCCCACGGCTGCAGGCCCACACCTCCACTAAACAGCTGTCACAAGGACGGAAAACAATAGCTCTCTTTTTCATCACGTCTGGCCTAATTAGCAACAAACTCATGTAACATATGTCTGCCGTACTGGTTTGTTATTAAATGAAAGAAAGCAGTGGGTCAGATACTAAGTGGTAATATTACAGAGGAAACAGTTTATTTAAAAATAACAGTATTTTTGCGCATTATGTCAGAATACTTGGTCTATTCACAATATATTTAACACAAAGAAAATGCGCCACAGGAAATCATTCCTGCCTGTGGTCATCAATCTCCCTCATGTGATTCAGACACCTCACCTCTGTAATTGACATTTATGTGGTGGGTTGTATATATATATATATATATATATATATATATATATATATATATATATATATATATATATATATATATACATATAAATTTACATANTGATTCAGGTAACTTCAGTCTGTTTCAAAATTTGAAGTTACAGACTTGCATGATAGTCCAGCTGTGCAGATTTTTTGTATAAACTGAAGCTCTTTATTGAAAATGAGACATTCCTCATCTTTACTGCATGTTGAAAGAATAATTCATGGTTATAACTCTCTGCATGTTTGTGTTAGACATGTCTTTCATGGCTGCAGTTGCTCCAGGATGGACATGTTTCTCTGGCGGAAATTTCTCTTTACTGGGGATTGATTAAGAAAATTAATTTGAACTAATAAGGCCCTTTATGGACAAATATCTGTCAGATATTCTGCTGTCATGATAAATGATAACTTGGTTGATTTTGTCTCAAGCCTAATGCAAGGACAGAGTCATTTGATGCTAGAGCATCTAATTGTTAAAGTGATTACTACTGAATAGCAGGAAGGGTTTTATATCTCATCTTAAACATGACTGTATTCAGTGGCTTTGATCAAAACCTGTTACAGTAAGCAAGTCTTTTGGACTTCATCTTCTCATCCAGAAGACTTACTTATATCTTTTGATCTGGATCATTGTGATGCACCAGGACTTTTTATTCAGGAAAATTATAGATTCATTTGCTTCCTTATTTGATCTTTTCTGTTGTATTTTTTGATCATATGTGTTTGATTGATTTCTGGTCATTGAAAGATCTCATCCTTTTCAAATAAACATGAAAAAGAAATGTAGAGGAAAACAATTTGATCAATTTTCAGCGTGAATTTAAACAAAACTGGAGAACTTCTTTTTTTTGCTAAACTTAAACATTTTTAAGCACCACAAAATTCATATTGTGTTTTTTTCCTGTGGATATTGTAGGTTGAAATGCAGAAAATTGCTGTTGTAATTGTAATTTATAGTAGCTTATTGCTACATGGTGATTTAAAAGCAAGAGTTTCTGGTGCTAAATTCAGGCTATTGTTTTTTTGGAAAATAATTTGTGCTTCACTTATAACTCTGTAAACAACTTACATATTATAAATTACACATTAATAAATTACAATGCAATTATTCAGTTTTCACATAGTCTCTCTTGTCTGTGTTAGGAATTGTTATAGAGTCAACAAGCTTATAGAAGCGAAGGTCTACTGTTGCTGCATGTTAATTAAGGAGGAGGGAATCCTGCACACTCAATGACTCGATGCAGTCAGCTGGTTTTCTTTGATAAGAAAGCTTTTCAATCAATCTGAGTGTATGATCAGATTTAAATGTCATGTTTGAAATTGCTGTTATAGAGATTAAAGTGAATTTAAACTAACAATGTTTTATGTATGTATCTCAACACATAATGAAACCTCTCCAATTGAAGATGAATTTAGCTCAATTCTATCATCCTATTTACCAAAAGAGAAGTACCACCTAACGTTCTCCAAGCAACTTCAAATGTCAAAGTTGTAAGTGAATCCATCCCCTGGGATCTTCTTCTTTCAATTTTTGCTGATTGGATTGCATTTTTTTATTAAGTGTGTTCTAATGTGTGAACCAAAATAAATGACCTTTAAGAGCATATTTGTCTTGAGCTATTTTCTTAGTAAAAAATCCCCCCCCCAAAAAATGGTTAAAATAAGCGACTGCTCTGCATTTCCTGCACATGTGCAGAGCCCAGCAAGACAAAGACAAGTTCTTTGTTTAGTTTAGTTTTTTTATTTAGTTTTTTTTTTTCAGCATTTTTTCTTGATTCAAGTCCAAATCATGTGACTTGAGTGCCCACCTCTGGTTTGTAGAAGTCAGGCCTACCTTGCATGACTGCTTTTTGTCCAGAATTCTTCTAGCACGAAATAAAACATGAACGTATTTCCTGGTACTTCCTCCACTTTTCTGTGGCTCCCTGTTAACTTTGAATTCAACTACAAATTTTGGAGCGCTGAAAGGAAAGGCTCCAGGATGTCTGACCTCCAGTAATCTTTATGTCACCTTCAAATCCTTAAAGGTATAGTGAAAGATTTTCTTTTTCTGGGTGAATCATCAAAATAAATGGTCCCCCTAATTGTCAGTCATTCTGCTCATATGTTTTCTGCACATACGCACATTCAGGCGTGTATATATAAATATGGTGAGCAACTGTTTCAGACAGTCATTAAAGCTCACCTTTATCACTGCGGTTCTTTGAAAATGGCCGAGGGTCGTAAGATAAAAAGTGTCTACAAAGTGTATGAGAAGAAAAGAAAGGCCTCAGAAGAGGCAGATATACAAGATATGATAATCTGTCCGAAAATTAAATAAACTTAGTTCGCTATGAAGTCCGCTATATAGTCTCCTTTTTATTTATTAATTCCAAAAAAGTTAAAATACACTATAAAGTGGAGAGAATTAGGGGTCAGGGCGGACGTTCGAGCACAGTAAGCTTGTAAGCGCTACGAGAACAGCAACACATCATGCACGAGGAGAAACGTTCTTGTGCAAGCTCTGGCAGGCCTTTAATAGGCGCTTTGTCTCGGGAGCTGGTACAGGGTTGTACATGTGGATTTTTTTTTATGTGGAGTCTTTTAAAATATCGCGAAAATCCTCCTCAACACTTTTAAGATCTGATTACCCTTTTCTCCCAGCTGTACCAAGAACTAGAAAGCAAGTGTGCTCCACTAAACATTGGAAACTTGATTCTATGCTGCTTTGTTGACTGGCAAATAAATTTTACTTATTTATTTTTTGTCTTGTTTAACTGGAGCATCTTTCACTTTCAGCGTGAGACATATCTGTTGCCGATTTTACTTTTGCATCCTTAGCGATAACTGTCTTTATCCAAACATCGTGTTTCCATCACTGATAGAAAAATAAAAGGCTTTGAGAAAAGATCTGTTTTGTGGAGTGTTGAGCGTGCTGATCTATTGATTTCTGTGTCCTGATAGAAAGTTCATAATATACGCTCTTGCAGCCAGCTCTGTGCATCTTTGAACCAGTGCTGACATCAGTGCTTTTACAGACTTGCAAGATCCTGTTTACAACACTCGAAAGGATTGTATGGAAGACTTCTATTTTACTGTAATCTACATTTTTAATTGAAAGGGACTTCATTGAAATACTAAAAAAAATCCAACAAACCATGAGTTCTGTTTTTCTTGAATGTTGCAGAATGTAACATGCTACTCTTACATAACCATGCAACAGAAAAAAAAAACAATTTTCTAAAGGTTATGATAGTCCTATCATTACCAAATTATGCACCTCTGTTCCAGACTGAGAACACATTTCTGCAAAACCCCCATCTCCACGGAGCCCAAATTATATATCGACATATTAACATAGGCATGGCATGAAGAAATTCCAAAGAGGACTTATAACAACACAGCACTGCATAGAAAAGTTGAATCCATGGGAACTACTTCCATGTGGGTTTTTTGCTGGTGGGATTTCTGCACATTCAGGAGTGCCCAGTGGAGCTGTGATGAGTGCGTCAGCTTGTGCGCATCTTGCTGAGAGGTGCACTGTTATGTCAGGCGAAAGGCTTCCTCTTTCCATAGAAAAACCATGACACCGTCAAAGTGGCTACTGTGATATTTATCACTTCTCGTCTGCTGAAGTCCTCAGTAGCCAGAGTGTATTCAGAGGAATGAAGAAGCAGCGTGGTTTGCCTTGTGAAGTTCATGAGATTTGGTTCCTGCGGTCTGAGATTTGTGCTGAGAGGACAGCAGGGTAACCATTGTGACATTCTGTACCCATGAAATAGCTCCTGTTTTGGCAAATTATCCAACTGCTAGCATTAAGGAGAATGTTTTTTTATTACTATTTTAAATCTAGCATTGATTTTTTACAGCCATTGCTTTGTATTGATTTGTGTATTTAACACTTCATCCTCACCACTTTAAACTGGGTTTGAAAATGTATATATAAATTGTTTGGAGCTGTTTGACTGTGCTAAGCATTATTAGTTACGTTTTCAGTCCATATTTTTTCCCATTTTTTGTGAATATATATATATTTATATATATATATATATATATATATATATTTTTTTTTTTTTATCTGATCACCCTTTATACTACTGCAAAGTACTTTTGCTTTTCTTATGTGCAGCTCTTTCAAGTGTGGTGCTTCTGAAATGCATTTGCAAATACATTTGCTTAAACAAGGGACTTTTTCTTGTCATTACTAATACTTTTTTTTTACCGAATCAAGTATTTTTTTAAATCACTAGCTAATAAGGCTAATGAATTTAGAGAAGCAAAGCCAAATAAAAAAAATAAATAAATAACACATTAAAGAAATGGATGATGCTGCATTATCCACATAATTTAATTGCTACTAATCTGATAGGAATTGACACCTGATATAGAGAATCTTCACATATTTTGGTGCTATTGGCCTGATGGTATTATAGAAATTCTGTAGTTTTATCATGTACATCTGCCATAACACAAAGATGCTTTGATGGATGGGGTTTGGTGACTCTGAGGGCTAATAAAGTTGAACAAACTCACTGTGCACCAAAGAAAGAAGTTTGCTGTAATCCAATGTTGGCTAGCTGTTGGAGAGGGAGGTTATCTTTGCCTTTAACCTGGTAGGCCTAAGGTTCCACATTATCAGTCAGCAACTGCTCTGTTTGAATCTTTCAATCTGATTGGAAAAAGTGAAACCTCACGCCTACCTACCAAAGTTTGATTGCAGCCAATCACCTTGTTTTTTTAACAGAACATTCAATTCCAAAATACTGCATTGATCCTAAAGTAAAAAAAAAATAATGACATAAATGTTTATGGTTTATTTGGGATCAGAGAGATTCAAATCATGTTAGCCCTTTGGGAGATAAAGCCAGAGAGGCCAGGCTGAGATGATTTGGAGGAAGACCAAGGAGGAGATTTATGAATGGAATTAAACAGGGCAGGATGGTAGTTGGGTCAGCTTGGGGGTGGAGGTTGGTTGAAGAGCCAAATGCAGAGATGTGGGAGGCAGAGATGAGTGCATGTTTGCATGTTTAATGAAATACAAGGGCAAGAAAAACAAAGTCCAAGAACAAAAATACTAGAAACCAAAAATCAGGGGGAAACACATGAGGAGCCAAACAACAAGAAGGAAGAAGCACTGAAGAACTGCACAAGGAGAGTATATACAGGAGACAGAACAAAGACTGGAGAAATCAGCTGATATGGAGCAGGTGTGGATAGAAGGGACTAGAAGGGAGCTAGGGGAAATGATACAGGCATAAGAGGGCAACAGGGAGTAACTCAAGAAAATAGACAGAAAATGGAAAATAAAGTAAGGATCAACATAACTTTTATTCTGAAATGTATGTCGCTAATATTCAGTGAGGTTTTATGTCATATAAAGTCTATTGATGTCCTCTGATATCACTTATTGTTTTAAACATTTTACATGCTTATCGGCCACCTAACCATTGTAAGTATTGTCTGTGTGCAAGGGATTAGATGTGTTTCCAACATCATTTTTTATGCACATTTTGAAGTATGACATTAAAAAAAGCTCGATGGAAATGGCTAAATAAGAATCAATTTGTCTTTCTTGCACATTACATTTTTACACTTGTTTGTGTTAGTTTTTTTATTTTTTTGAAAAGAGAAAATGAGAAAATGAAATAGATGATGAATTATCATCTATTTCTGCTGCCAGCTTCCTACCCTGAATGCAAGAATTAGAATTGCACTTCACTCTTAATATCTCCAGATGACATGTAACANGTTTTTATTTTTTTGAAAAGAGAAAATGAGCAAAAGAAAAAGGAGACTGAAAAATATTTCAGTTGCTTTGACACAGCAAACATTATCTAACATGAATTATCATCTATTTCTGCTGCCAGCTTCCTACCCTGAATGCAAGAATTAGAATTGCACTTCACTCTTAATATCTCCAGATGACATGTAACATCAATATTACTAGCTGACATGTCAAAGTAAGCATAACTTGTCTGATTGCAACATACATTAAAGTGTCACACCTTAACAATTTAGACCAGCGTATGGTACAAAAAATCTGGCAAAAACTCTGGCATACGTTGGATAAGTTATGAGCACGCTTAGGTACGCTGAAACACGCTGGCACACGTCGACACATGGTGAGGACGTAGAGGAATTTTGAGCATGCTCAACATTTCCCGACGTATGCCAGCGTATGCTCATATGTGGGGTATAAGTTACAGGTAAGTTATCTGATCGTTGACATATGTTACGTGTAAGTTTCTCATAAGTCGTTGTGCCAAGTTTATCCAAAACATATGAGTAACTTCAACTTATCTTATGCATAAGTTATCCGCTATGCATAAATTAGGCTATCGTTGGACAGAAGTTCTGGACTCGTTATGAATATGCTATGTATACGCCCAAAACTGAAAAAAAAAAAACAACATAGAAAGTTCAGTGTATGCCAGTGTTTTAGGAGATTCTGGGACGTCAGGCATACATTGTCTAAATCAGCAAGGTGTAACAGGGCCCTAAAACCCCTCTCCATTACTGATCAGCTATATGTGTGTCCTCCTGCTTTGCCGTTTTTATTTCTGTTCCACTGTGCGCCCAGCATCACTTGCTTTCCAGATGTAACAAACAGATGATAACTCAAGTCACAAGGTACGTTTCCATCAGCTTTTTCTAATTGACCTTTTATAAAGTATCAAATCAGAAAGGCTTGGTGGAAATGGCATAATTAGAAAAAAACTCCCTTCTAATTCGCAAAAAAACTGCCTTGGAATGAAATCAGCTCTGAGGTAATGAACTTTTACCTCAGACAACTGATGAGCTGTTTCTGCTGTCGGCATATTCCTGGATGTTCCTGTCATAAACATGGCTTGAAGCAACACTAGCTTACATGTTAACATAAAAACAATTTGCCAGATACCTTCTATTACTAATATCTGGTTAGTGCTAGATTGATGCCTCTACTTCCAGCCATCCATGAGGATGTACTGTTGACAATGACGTATGAGGACTTTACGCTATGTGGTGCTTGGTTAATTTGCTTCATATCAAATGGAAACACTGCAAGTTTGCATTTTTTTCAAACTTCAAAAATTAGCTTAAAATTTGCATTTCAGTTGGATGAAAGCACGGCTACAGTTGACGAAGGATCGCAAACCCTGGTGGCTTGCGACGCTCGTGTTATAGGTTTTTGTTGTACATGTTAAATAATAAACACAAACACTAGAAAGCATGTTGCCTTTCCTTATAAACGACCATTAATTTGCAGAACCAAAGCAATCTAGTACCATGTAAAAAAAGAAGAGTAAAAAAGGTAAAGTAAAAAAGTAAAAAGTAAAAACAATGTAATCTCCCCCCCAAACCATTTTTGCTGTGTGGTCCTACGATGTACTCTAGCTTCCCCAAACAATACTGGTTGAAGTTTGATATGTTTGTTTTCAGCAAAAGTAACCCCATCGATTTCTTTTGAGATTTGACTCTTCTATTAAGAGGGATGCCCAAAACATCTGGGACAACCCTCGAAGTATAACGAGCGCTCCGTATCAGCCACTGGCCTTATGCATGAGTGCCATCATATTATTCCTCATAAAGTCTGGTTTCTATTGGCTAAGCCCACACACAATGTTTGGCTTTGTAGCCAATGAAATTACCTTTCAAACGGATAAGCATGGCTAATTTTAATGATGTTGCCCGGATATATCGCCTTTCATAAACAGGAGACAGGCACATTAGAGACTAGATCATTTGCACACAGGCTGGTTTATACTCAGAAACAAGGTCGTCACACTGTGTGTCGCAGTAGACGCAGATATGCCCCACCACTTCTGCAGACACTCTGGGGAACCTCTCTAAAATTGCTGCCAGGCATCTGATTGGTCAAATCTACATCCGCTCTACACTATGTGTATTTCCTGTTTGGTACCTTACTGGCTTGTTTTGTTTTATGACCGTCATTGTGGAAAACGATTAATGAAGATGGACCAGCTAGAAGAGCGAGGTGCGCAAGAACCCTGGGACTCTTTTTCCACCTGGATCCCTGGTCTTTTTCACCCTTATGTCCCTCCGTTGTTGCATAAAGTTGCCCCTTGCGTTTTTCCACTTCCTGATTGTCCCTCTTGCATTGTGGCATGGAATAACATAGCGCAGATGATGCTTAAAAATTGGGCATAAATCAAAAATATCTGCATCATACCTGCAAAAAGCTCACTGTGACACCCTGCTGCAGGAGTATAACCAGCCCTTTAGATACCGTATTGTCCGGCTGATAAACTACTATTTTTTCCCCATGCTTTGAACCATGAGGCTTATAAGTCTTTTCTGTGGATTTTTCCTTACTGCCAGAGGAGGACGTCAAAGTTGGATATGAAAGAATATTGGGATAATTTTCATTTAGCACAACATGCTAGCAGCAGGCACATGGGAGACCAAATGTCTAGAATTTAAATATTTTGTCACTTATTTTGACATTAAACCTTCCAAACGAATGGGCTCAACTTCAGCAGTTCTGAAAGAAAGAGCTGACAAAGCCACATCTTTCAGTAGAAGCTCTCACTGCTGTGAGCCAACAAGCTTACAGGAGCTATCTGTCTTCTTTGTCCCCACTCCAGGGGCTATATGTTGTTCAGTAGATACCTCATTGACAGCCCAGACGGCTTATACATAATAAGAAAATATAATAATAATTACAGAATTTTATTGATCCCGCATTGGAGAAATTTACCTTTGCCATTGTGTGACGCCATTGTGCACCGTAGCCATGGAAGGTTAAGGGTCTTGCTCAGGAACCTAGAGTGGAGGCAGAGGGATTCGAAATGGGTACTTGCAACCTTCTCAGAGCACAAGTGCACTAGGCCAGCACTCCCCTCTTCTCCAGTTTAAAAAAAAAAAAAAATGGGCACAGCTTATATAGAGGAAAAAAAATATTTGCTTCAAAAATGTTTTATGGCCATTATAATGCTTCAGTGTGTTTTTTGGGGGGTAAGATTGGTCAATTTGGAATAATTTGGCATATTTGGAGAGGACAAACATTCACGCTCACACCTAAGGAGAATTTAGAGAAGCTAATTAACCTAACAGTCAAGGTTTTGGAGTGTGGGAGGAAGCCGGAGTACCCGGAGAGAACCCACACATGCTCAGGGAGAACATGCAACTCCATGCAGAAAGAGCCAAGTCAGGAATCAAACCTGGATCTTCTTGCTGCACGGTGGCAGTGCTACCCAAGTTTTTGTT
>NW_015151518.1:161216-258013 GCF_000732505.1 Cyprinodon variegatus
GACTGAATTAGGAATACTTTTTGCAACAATGAAACAATTTCACAAATCAAAATTTTAAATTATTTAGCTTGTTGTTGTATTTAATTTCTTGTAATTGTTTTTAGAATTTGTTATTGTGCATTTTTATTGCCTTTAATATTTTGTTTTGGCTTTATTCTGCTTTACCTGCCTCCTTTTTCAAACATCAGGATCTGACCCAGCATGGATAAAGACGGGTATGATTGATTTAAAGCACTTTTTAGAAAAGGCAAAGAAGCATAAATGATCTGGGATTAACATGGAAAATAAATAAATAAAATAAAATATAGTGTACTTTTTTTATATGTGTTTTCTTAATTTGAATAGTTGCTCTTAAATAAACACATTCTCAGAAAATACATAGTTTTTATATATTAAAAAAATATAATAGCTTCTCCATTATTAAACTGGTACATTATTTTTTGGGTAATTTATTCCCCCTGCAATACTGTTATGTTATATTGCGATTTAATTTGTAAACAATAATAAATAAAATGAAAATGAACACAAAAAAAATTTGTTTACAAAAATAAATCAACCCCAAACAATAAAATTAATGTTTTTTTTTTATTGTTCATAGTTTTGAATATGCCCATGAACATTCAAACTTATTTAAAATATGATGTATTTTCATGATTCCCTGTCATATCTTAATAACCAAAGTAATAAAAATATGAATTTTACCTCTGCAATGCTTCTATAATGTCAGTATTACTTGATGTATCATCTTTTCAAAAGTCCAGCAGTTTGGACATTTACCAGAAGATGGCAGTGTTTTACCAATACAATCACACTAGCTTCCATTAAGAGGGATTCACACAACAGATCTGGATGATTTATATGATGATTGTATTCATGACTGCTGTAATGATAAGTTTAAGGCCTCCCTGGTTATAATAACTATACTTTTAAAGTTGCAACTGTGTTTAATTTTTAGGTGGCTGAAATACTGGTGTAAAACCCACAATAATCAAACTCCTTTTTTCCTTTCTCCATGATGTGATGTGTCACCTGGCTGTTCTAAGCCCTGCATGAAGATTCTGTGGAAACAATGCTTTCCAACAAGTTTAACATTCCACTTCTGTCTTTCTCTGCTCCAAGTCTCCAAGCTGATGATATCACAAAAACTTAAGGATGACAGGTTCAAACATATCAACATATCTAAAAATAGTTCAGTACAAAGCTATACATATAAACTCAATAAAACACACACTGATATGATCAATTATTTATTTTTTTAAAAAGAGTTGAACTTCTTTTGAGGATCTGTCCTCCTTAATAAGTATACAGTTAAAAAGTCATCAAGTTCACTCAAAAAACACACTGCTGATTAAAGTGCCAGTAGCTCCACTGAGAATTGCATCAAACTTTATGGAGCATCTCTTGATTTGCTGATGTGCATGTGCAGACCCGTTTGTCTGCTGCCTGCAAGCTTCTTTTTTTTTTACCACACCAACCCCTATGCTGTGTTTGCAGAGAATTAAAGTAGTGGAGATCAAATGAAAGATGTCTATGTTTCATTTTGTGTGCTGTATGAGGGATAGATTGGAATTATTTCACCTCTTGAGTTCAAAAGCTTTTCAAAATGATGAAATGACTTAGCAAAGCAGAGTTTAAATTCATTTTTTTTTTTGTTATGAATCTTTATTTCTTCATAGCCAGGAGGACGTTATCCTAATGGGTTTAAACATGTTATCTTGTTCTTCTGTAGCTAATCATAAAACTATAATTTTCCACATGATTTCTCAAAAGTAATGGCAAACTAGCTCTCTCTAATGTTCTGATTAGCTATTGCCCATTAAAGGATAATCTGGCTATGGGAGACCAAGCAAATACTAATTTATTGTGAAGTAATATCAAAGATATTTGTTGGTTATTTAATATCTTTGTGATCATGCATGGGAAAGATAGACTATCGCTCCCGTTATTATTGGAACAAATATGTTTTGATAATTATCTTTTTTTCTACCATAAGTTTTAGGGGACTTCAAATTTATCTGATTATTTTCCAAAGTTTAATTATTTTAGTACAAAAAACAAATGAATTAGAATATTAACATGAAAATTACATAGTTTAGACATTTAGTTCCTTTGAATTTAAAAATTATTGGATAAAACTAATTGACTCAACAAATATTTCTTTTCACTTTCATCAGCAGGTTGAATATTAATAAAGAAATGAAGCTCCTAAGCTTTAAAAAAGCTGTAGTGCTAAAGACATAAAATGTAATGACAATTAACTAGAAAATTAGTCAAAAAATGTTTTTCTATTAATCCTTTTATTCAAACTTGTATCAACACATTACCATTTCATTTAATACTTGTTTTCTATTTTTCACTCTTTGAATTCATTTAGAGTTTAAACTAGAAAGTTGCTGTCATTAACAGAATTTCAATCATAGTAAATCTTTCAATTTTTGTGAGTTGTAAGATTATTAAAAAATTGTAAATTAGAAACATTTATACCTTTGTAAATGTTATTAGGTAGTTTTACCTTGTAAATTAGTCTAGTCACTTACTTTGCCTTTAATAAAAACCTTAAAATCCAAATATTCATTGTCAATATACAATGCACGGCAGGCGTTCCTCTTGATTGTGTTTACATCTTAGAATTTTATCACTGTGTGCAGTCAGGAGACATAAAAATTTCTGTACAACGTCGCCATCTGTTGGCAGTACATATTCACAAATCTTTCAACCTGTTAGCTCCAGCAGCTTTAGCTCCGTCCCCAAATGGATTCCAACATTCATACTGCATTCAAGGGACTACTTGTCTTGTATGCATCTTATATCACTTTCCCACTGACCTTCACGCAGGTTGTTTAAACCCGGGAACATTGGAATTTAATGGCAGTGGGAACAGCTCACTGACACACGTCAACTCGTGTCAAAAGACTCGGCAAGCGACCCGGGTTAAAATTGCCATTAAACGACTCAGCTCCAATCTGCATGCTGTGGTAACATGTGGTTGACCCGCTAATTTACGTGATACTATAAAGTGCAAGGTACGCATGCCAGTGCCAGTCCCGTCTGATATAAAAATCCAAAACAACTCTGCTTGCAATTGACAAACGTTGTGCAGCACTGTTGAGAGAGTTTCGGACAGACAAAAGAACAAAACAATTAAGTACACTTACTATGGCCTGACTCCCCTCCATGCTGCTTTCCTTTTTTTGCTTTCGTGATTTCTGTTGCTCTGGTGACATAATCGGAAGGGAGCAAAATACTGATTGTTAGCAGGTCGACCCATGTTTGTAAAAACCTGCATTAACTGACTAATTTATTTGGGAAAGAGGCTTTGATATCTATTATCTGTTGTGCTTTTTCAAATTTGATCTTGGGATTTCCCTCTTTTCACACCTCTGTTGAGTAAATGTTGATCTGCTATGGATATATCAATGCAAAGTCGAATAATGTATCAACACAGAAAACGCTTAAGGATAAAGACAAAACTGACCGACAACTCAATAATGATAATAGGCATTGTAATACTCATGCCATGCCATTGGGCGTCTCACTTACACTGCTATTCATGTAAAGAAGGATAGAAAATTAAGGATGTTGGATGTAACCTATGAGGGCAAAAGAAAGAAAAGGTAGTTGTGGGGACAGAGGACAGATGACCAATAAGTAGCAAGTGTAAAATTCATAATAAATGCAATAGCTTTGAAAAGAAAAATCGATTGTGTTACATAACTGTAACATTGAAGTCTTCCAATGTTGTTCCCCGTTTCATGTATAAGTGTTAAGGGTGATGCAGGCTGCATTGGCTCGCATGCACAAACCAGTTTGTCGTTGGTGATGCGTATAGGGGTATTATACGGTTTGAAGGCTGCGTAGTGATTGGACCTATCACCGACAAAGATGGTTGTCATATTCAGTTGAAAACAGTGTGGTCTGGGAGGGGCCTATATTACTTCATTGTTTACTCATTATGCATATGCATAATCCATCCATCCATCCATTATCTTACACGCTTGTCCCAATTGGGGTCGCGAGGGGTGCTGGTGCCTATCTCCAGCAGTCGCATATGCATAATATAGTACATAAATATATGAAACACTGAGCTTCACCAAAAAATGGGAAAAAGAAAAGTGTAAAACATGGGATTACAATAAGATAAGTCAACAGCATGTCTCTGAAAGCCAGTGTACTCAACTTTAATAGAACTACTGACTCACTGGAAATTCATAAAATCATAGCATAGGACTAGGCCCCTTTAAAAATTGCTGGCAGTGTTTGGTTTTGGGCAAACTTCCACAAGTTTCTCCCTTTAGTTTGCTGGAGATTTGTCTAACTTCTGTCAAATAGTTTATAAGTCTATCTGTCTTGGTTACACACACCTATTTTATTTCTGCCAACAAATTCTCAATGATTCTCAGTTTGCGATGATCACCCCAAAACATTGACATTTGTGACCTTAAGCTATTTTGAAACCAATTTGGCAGGATGTTAATGCTTTATTTGCAGAAATCGTTTGTGCCCACATTTTATCTTCCTGACTGATGTCTTGAGATGAATTTGAATACTGTAATGAAGCATTTAAAGTTAACTTTGGAGCCAATGATTTGTCAATGTACCAAAAATATTAACTGAAACAATTAAGCATATTTCCCTCTCATTTAGGGTTGGGCAATTTATCAATTTTATTGATTTATCAAATTCTCTGTTTTTGAAGATTACATTTAAAAAAACAACAACGTTTTTTCCTCTCTAATGCACTCCTTGGGCTTCCATAGATACACTTTTTATTCTTAGGTGTTTACTCATAACTAATAAACTAGCTCAATGTGTAATACCGCTACCTATTATTGTTTCAGCATGTTTTAATGCCTCAACTTTGTTACCCTTAAAATTGCCATCACCTCCCTGAGAAGATGATTGGGGCAAAGGCATTTTTCAAAAGTAATATAAGTGATTTTTGTCATTTCTTCATTCTTAAAAATAAGGCCGAAAAATGCTTAATTTGATTGGTAGGAAAAAATAAGGAACAGGCAGACTCAAAGGTCCAGGAGTCCAAAGACTCCAAAGAATGTTCCCATTCAGATGGAAACAAGCAGGCTCAGTGGTTGGGAGGCAGAACAGGTCAGGATCAGGAAATCAGAAACAGCAAGGAACTCAAAAAACACTATCACCACTGGTACGGGAGAACAAGAATAATCTGGCCCTGATGACTGGATTCAAGCTCCTTAAATAGAGGCAGGAGCAGGTGGATCAGATAAGCAGTGATTAAAAACCAGGCAGAGTCAGTGAGGTGAATGGAATGAGTAATTAAGCCTCTCATCAAAGCCAAGAACTTGCGGATTGCTCAAAGCAAACAGTTCACAACTATTTTTTACAAAGCAATTTTTGTTGGAAGTTTGAACATTCTAAAGCCATAGTCATAAAACATATGTTGGTGTTAATGGTTTACAATAGTCTACATCAACAATGATGTCAACAAGTTGTGGCAGCTCTCTATCCCCAAATTGTAATAACAAGGTTTGCCACAAAGCTTTGTGCTGTTTTGCCTTCAAATGTTTCCCCCCTTAATCTCCTGACTCTTTGCCTTGTAAGAAAAATAATCTTATGTGTGATGAGGCATATCTTCTAAGAATGAACGAGTCTTTCTTGTATGACTGAAATAGGAAAATTGAACTAGAAAACTTTATGAAAGACGAGTGTCTGACTCTTAAACAGTTTATGTCTTCTGTTTTAAGAAATGCATGACTGAAAGAAATCCACATCCATCATTTGTTTAATGCAAAATAAAGATGTGCAAAATATAGTTGTGTTTAAGTATTTTCTTATGAACGTATCAAGAAAAAAAAACTTTTTGGACGTTTCTTTAGCTCAGTCATGATGGCGGAGCAAGAAACGATGAACCATTTCTAAGGTGATGTTTGGTGTAAAAGCTTTGAGAAGCCCTCTTGCTCCACCCTCTCGTCCTCATACTCTTACCTCATCCCCCTTCCTCCCCTGTTCTTTCATTCATTCCTGTCTTTTGTACCATGAGATGAAGAAAGAAAGAGAGCGGAGAGGAGGGGGATGGAGGGAGATCTTTTGTTGGCTTTCAGGTGCTTTCACATGAAAAGACAGAGTACACACCTAGGTTGCCGCCACACCAACCCCGGGCGTCTCAGTTGCTTCCGCTGAGTATACCTGAGTTAGCCTTAAGTTGCCTTTGCACCCAAGGTGTGCATGAATATAAACGCAGACATGTGCTGATAAGCAAAAGCTCAAATGTACAACAATATACACACCTATGTAATGTTATTATATCCTTGTTTTGAGAGTTGTTAAGGAACTGGTGGATGATGGAAATTAACAAATATAGTTGCAAATGGATGGGGTGAGTATGCGTGGTTAGTGCGGGGGTACTTGCTGACTGTGCAGCAACTCTCTGTGTTATCCCCCCAAAAGAAGCTCAGGTAGCCCTCTCTCTCTCTCTTTTTTTTATTCCCAGGTAGACCACGCTAAGTGCTCTCAAGTTAGAGTCAGGTGTCAGGTAGCTATTTGTCTTTGTGTCTTCAAGGCTGCTGTTGCTTGGATAGTGTTTACAGCCTGGGGAGCACACTAGAGGGGGGGAGCTCTAACTTTGATGTGATGCAGATTGTTTGGGAGTGTGTGAAAGCAGGAGATAAAGTGTGAGAAAGAGAGGTTCTGAGATAGAATGAGAAGATTAAGAGTGCCTTGATACAAATGTTCTCCACTTTGTATGTGGTTGTGTGTGTGTGCAGTCATGACTAAAAGCTACAGCAATGGTACAAATGTTACCACGGTTAGATTTTGGTGCATGTATATCTATTACAAATAACTGTATTTTAATTTTAACTTTAACTTTTTTATTGCAAAAGCACAATTAATTTGACTTTTGTGCATCCATGGATGCGCTTCTGAAGCTATCAGGATCCAAATGCTTATCAGCAGACTAATAAAGAGAAAAAATCACTGTCTCAGTGTTATTACAATTGTTTCTTTCAAAGAAAACATGCACCCATAACTTTGCATCAAAGTAGCCTGACATGCAAGGACATTACTTCTTAGATTGTTGTACCTTAAATAAAGCTATTCAGTAACATTCAACACATTAAGGTTTGACATTTTGTTACAGAAACAAAGTCTTTAAGACACCAAACAGTCTCCAGCATGTACAGTCAGACCATATTCCCCTGAGGAATGTGGGTTACAGTATCACCACTGTGGACTTTATGAACAAAAGGACAAAAGGAAAACACCTCTCTCAGACAGACTTGAAGGGATTTAAAACATCCTCAAAAGGAAACTATCCACAATCCTTGTGCAGTTGTACAGTATTTGTTTATTTTATAAACTGGGATGAAGATGATTTAGTAAAAAGCCTTAGTTTTATTTTTGATCAGGATTTGTAATTTACATTCCATATTAAACCGGTTTCTTGCCATTTCCTTCTTGCATCCGCACAATATTGCAAGAATTAGAAATAACTATCCCGTGGTGATGCAGAGATACTAGTCCATGCATTTGTTTCTTCAAAACTGGATTATTCTAACTCTTCAATCAGGAAGTCTAGACGCTGTAGTCAATAGCCCTCATCTGATCCAAAATGCTGCAGGCAGAATTCTGAAGATAATTAAAGGGAGATCATATTTCTCCTATTTTAGTATCCTTTCCTTACCTTTGCTTTTAAATCCAGAATATAAAACATTCTTCTGACAAACATTATTTTAGAGATCTGATTTTCTCACTTTTCCTAAAGGACTTGGCTCTCAATTAACAGGTCTACAGGGGTTCCTAGGACTAAAAGTAGAATGGGAGGCAGATATTTTAGTTATCAGGTTCATCTCCTAAGGAGCAAACTTCCAGTTTCAGTTCATGAGGCAGACAGATTCGGCTTAAAGCATTCTTTTTGAAAAAGCTTTTAGTTAGAGTGGCTCGGGTTATCCTATGCTATCTCCACAGTTATGGTGCTATAGGCTGATACTATTGTTAAATTCTTGATCATGTCTTAGTTTAACCCCTAACTTTATACCTGTACCCCCTCCTCTTGGAGTGCCCCCCAGAGGGCACTCTTATGGAAACAGTTACATTCCTAGTACTGACCAGTCTTCTATTGCAATGACTAATACCACATTGCTCATCCTCACACAGGCTTACCTTTAGAGGCTAAGGTGTGTGATCCCCTGTAGACTTGGAGAACTTATATTGTCATTATGTATACAAAGAGTATATACAAAAGGACATTTTGCAGTTAGAACACACACTCCTGTCCCCTTTCATATGAAGAGGAACCACAACCCCAGTCTGCCACTCCAGGGGCACTGAAAGCTCAACAAGTACAAGTATCTTGACTTCTGTTCTCAAGTGAGGGGAGGATGGAGAAGGAGATATAGAGAGAGATTGGTATGACTGCTACTTAAATGTGGACGCTGTACCAGTCTGTTGTGTTAAAGGGAAACCTTAGGCAGAAAGCAAAGCTCCCAATTTACCAATCGAACTATGTTCCTACCCTCACCTATGGTTACAGAAATCTGGATTATGACTGAAAGAACAAAATCCTAGATGCAAGTAGCAGAAACTAGCCTTCTCAGAAGGGTTTACCCTTAAATAAAGGATGAGAAGTTTGGTCGCCCGGCTGAGACTCGGAGTAGAGCCTCTTCTCCACACAGAGAGGAGTCAGCCGAGGTGGCTCGCACATCTGTTCCAGATGCACCCTGGACAGCTCCCTCCGGAGGTGTTCAAGGTACATCCCACTGGGAGGAGGACTGGAGGACACCTCAAGACTTGCTGAAGGGACTACATTTCTCAGCTCGCCTGGGAGCACCATACGTTATTCCAAGAGGAGCTGGAGGAGGTGTCTGGGGAGCGGGAAGTATGGGAGTCTCTACTCAGACTACTTTCCCCGGTCCCTGATAAGCAGAAGACAATGCGTATCAGTACGAGTATGAGTATCAGTAGCAGTATTGAGAATACCAATAAAAGTGGAGCCAAGAAAAAGAAATGAAAACATTCTCATGTTATATAAATTTGAGATAATTTGTGAGGCTTTGAACAACAGGATCCGATTCAGGATTTGAGGTGGACAAACAGATTTCTCAAGAGAATCCCAGATGCTGATACATCGGTGGTAGGAGGACAGACAGGAGACCAGAAACGAGCAAATGAAGGTAGGCAGGATAATCCAGAGGGCGAAACCAAAGCCGTTGTCGGTGACATGCTCAGTTGTCAGAGCCAGGATGTCAAAGATCCAAAGAGGTGATGAGGGAGAATCCAGAATGGAGTCGGGTAACAGTTCCAGGTTCCATACACAGAAAGGAAGAGATCCAGCAGGAGTCCGAAGACAGGTCAAGCAAACAGATCAGACGGGAACAGGCAGGCTCAGAGGTCCAGAGGCAGAACTGTTCAGGATCTGGCAATCAGAATACAGGAATGCTAGAAAATTTCTCACCAACGGCTTGAAAATAATTTGGCACTGATGACTGGTCTAAATGCTGGTTAAATAGAGACTAAAGCAGGTGGAACAGATCAGCGGTAATGAGGACTGGGTAGAGATAAGCAGGTGAGTGAAATGGGTGATCAGACCAGACATCAGTGCCAAAATCATGACAATAATTACTAATAAAAGCCTTTGAAAATGAAGTATTTTTTATTGTTTTCAAGTAAACCACAGAAACATACAAGTAATCTTATTTACAAAACAATGATTTCACTAAACACATTTGTTATTTTATGTTTTTATTAGACCTTTTCTGTTGTAAAATATCGATTTCACTTTCTGATTTAGGATTATTAATTCTTGCAGTGAATAATCCTGGTGTTATACAAGTGTAAATTGTACCATTTAGCCTCCGTATCTTTGGTGAATTTCAGTTAATGACTTGTAGAACAGTTATTGAAATGGGTCAGTATAGGTCCAATTTTGACTTGGATACGCTACACGCAAGAATAGGTTTGCAAACAAAATGTGTCAAGTTTAAGTGACTGTACCTTTGTACACCTTTGTAAATTTTGCAGTCGGATTATTCAAAATTCACCTTAATTCTGGGGTTTCATGCGCATCTGGGCTGATACCAAACAATCAATCAGAGTTAGAGCTGAATAGTCGGGAGGAGTTTAGCCTCATGTTTTTCTCTTTCAAGGTTTTTCTCTTTCAGAGTCACAAAAATCAAAATTTGAATATCCTCCTACCACAAAATGACACTTAGAACAGAGATGATAATGTTTCTGCAGTGTAATATAAAACAACAATAACATGAAACATAATTTATAGTACATGACTGTAATCTATAAATGAGAGATGTTTACAGTGTGTTGTATTTGAATTTCTAGCTTTAATTGACAAACTGATCAGTTCCTCATCAAATGCAATTTAATCAGTCTGCTTTGAACAAAGGATTGCTAGAGGTCAAATGTTAAAAGATAAAATGTCAATAATCACAGGAGAGTATGCAACCCTTATTTCTTATTTTATGAAAAATATATTATTAACAGAAGACTTACTTGAAACCAAGTCTTTTTTTGCCCCTCAAGGGCAAGATTTAAAAACAACTATTGCAGGGGATGAAAAGCATGGCAACACCATTAAGCTTATGTAAAGACAATGTAAAAAAAATAAATAAAAATAAATAATTTAATAAAAAACGACCAAATATTTAATTCTCAGGAGGAACGTTTTCCATGATTTCTTATCCACTGACAATCCTTTCTGTTTTAATGATCTAATATTAGTCAAATCTGCTGCTAAACTGATGTGCGTGCAGGTAGCACTTATCATGTCATCAACTTTGTGAGAACACGTTCAATATGAACAAATCCCTTTGGACATTCCTGACATATGGGAAAGGATGCATGGTGCTTCGCTTATGTAAAACTGAAAGGGAAGGAAGAAAACAGGAAAACAAGAGAAGCCAGTAAAAAGAGAAACGCAGACAGGCAGGAGACCAAACATGCCGCTTTCTTTTACAGTGCACCGTGTGTGTTTTAGGGGCCCCCTGAGGCCAGACAATCAAAGAGCATTTAAAAAAGATGACAGAGTTTTGGTGTGCCAGAGGGAAGAGGTACAGAGCCAAGCAGAGGGGAGAAGGTTGCAGGTGTACAAAGAACATGTGCGTATTTTTTTGTGTCTGTGCACACAACCATTAGTGCCAGTGGGGAAAACTGTGTTTGCTTGTGCGTGGGCCAAGATCATGCAAGATGGGCCTTTGATCAGAGGAAACACAAGGAGGAATTTGTAAAAAGAAACATTTTTGAACATTTTCAACCTGTCAATGGATTGATAGACCAACCTTCCACTACAAATACAAAGAAAATAGGGGAATAAGAGAGAGCATGAGAGAGTGAGAGTAAGAGAGAGGGACATTGTGAAGAACTGCTCTGAAAGAGTTTTTGTGGGGCCATAACAAAGACCCCTCAGAAAACACTGAGGCATAGGAATGTTAATTAATTAATGAGAAACTATTCAGGCTGGAGGATAGTGGAGAAAGAGGATAAGTTGAGGAGAAAGACAGACGTAGCTAAAAGGATGGAAAACATTTGGGTTGCTTTTTTTTATGTGCTTATATGCTTTCAGTAACATATTCTGACTGAATTATAAACCCAAAAACTGCTAATGATGCCTTTATAAGGACAGTTAAAAGTGATAAACTGATATGTTGCATTGTGCTTTCAGCCTTGCATATGTGTTTTTGTGGGTTTTTGATATATTATAACATGAAAGCCCCCCCCCCAGTTTAAACAACCCCAGGCTTTGACTTTCCAAGAACTGCACTGCATTTTATTAGCCCAACTGGTTGGTCTATAATAGCTAATAAAAGACGACATCATTTCTTATAAAAATCAGCAGATAAAAGGGATCAGGAGTACTTCTTTAATGCAATATTTCTACTTATAAGAACCAGCTGCTGGATAAAACTACTGAACTATTTAAATGGACAGAATAAAAATCATTCTGCTTAAATATAATAACTGTATTTTCTCACTATATAATTACTATGTGGATGTGATAAATGTATGTAACATATGCATGCATAAAACTTTCTGTTGAAAATCAAGCAGCTCTGAAATCCTATAGCACAACATATGCACACTTATTTAGAGTAAGGTGTAGGATTTATGTGTAAATGTTGTGTTTGCAGCACATTAACCTGTTTGCTGCTCTTTTACAAATATTCTTTTATACATTTTTATGTATTTATTATATAGGCTTGATTTCAAAGAAACAACTAATCTTAGCACGATTATAGTTATAGAATGACCTTATTATATCAGATAAGGTTGTCACATTACATACACTGGTAACAAATTTGCCCTAACATTCTCTTTTTGTGAAGCGGTTCTTTGTGTTTGGGGTCAGTTTTACAACTGCTCATAATTCCATGACAACGAAATGTAAAGAAGAGTAAGCACAGTGCACGATGCTTTCACCACTGTGTTTCAGTTGTGATATGTATTCCTGGGCAAATTTACCAGATTTCAGATTTTGCTCAAAAATTCCACTATGATTCAATCAAACTATAACATGTGTTTCATAGGATTTTAGTTGTGTTTTAGTCAGGACCTGATCCTTCTCCTTGATAGAGACTCATGGAAGACAGGAAGGAGGTGGTTGTTACTCTCAAGATCCTGCCAGACTCCCCTGTCTCTCATTTTCAACCATTTTAAAAGTTTGGTTTGTTGTGCTGCTGTCGCTCTATAGTTTCTCTATTTTTATTTTGTGTGTCTACTTTTATTGTGCCACTTGTGAATAATTTTATATTCTTCTAATAAGTGATAACTTTTAATGATTAGATCCATTCGATCTGCTGCTCTCTTAGCAAATTGCTTCATTTTGGTATTAAATGCAGTGAGCAAATTTAAAGAACATCTTCAATGACAGCTGAAAATGATGTTAAATTTCTCAGATACATTTCATTTAATGGTTAAGTAGAGTTAGCACATGTGAAATGGATTTGTCAGTCACAATCTGCTTTTTATCTCTGAGGGGACATACACATGAGTGTTTGCATGTGTGTGAGTGTGTGTGAATGTGACATTCCGGCGAGGGGAAACATGAGAAGGTGCGACTTACGAGACACTAGATTCGGCTCCTTCTGGGAACTGAAGGGTGCTGAAGTGTCAGAATTTCAGTTTTCTCCACCACTTGTCCCCGCCAGTTGGACACTCTCACAAGTTCATTCAGCTGTTTGAGTCCTTAATCTAAGAAAGTCTGCTTGTAGTCCTCTGTAGCTCAGGACCGGTCTGTACCATCATCTACTCTCTGACTCACTCTTTAACCTTCGGCAAATTAACTTTCTTATCCTCTAGGCTAAAACCAAAATTCAATGCAGAGCAAAATTAGAAGAGGGGAGAGAGGGGAAAAAGAGAGGGAAGAGTTGGAAGTTTGAGAATTGTGGACTCCTCCCACTTTCCGGAGATGCTCCAGCCCATCCCTAAATTGTGGGCCAATGAGGTTGGCTCATTTACTTCTCTTACAATAGGTAAGGAGAGGGAGACACGGAGCAACAGATATATATAAATATATATATATGTCCACAGAGATAGAGAGAAGGACAAAGAAAAACAGAAACCAACTTGAAGAAAAATATTGTTTATGGAAAAAGAAAGAAGACTGGAACAAAAGGAGGAGAAGTTAATATAAAGCAGAACTCTAGGGGAGTAAAGCAGAAGCCGGGAGATAGGAAGATTAATAGAGATGAAGAAGCAGGTCATCTGACAGGACAGATTTACAGTGTGGACAACCCACAGAGGGAGAAATAGAGGTAAAAAAAAAGAAGACAGGAACATCTGAGAGGAAACAGTTCATCACAGCTTCCTCGAAAGACAGTTCATAGAACATATCGGAAGTCCTCTGCAGGTGTAGATGCAGACAGGTGGACGGTCAGACATGCTGCTTGGGGCACTGTTTCTCTGCGCTGCAGTTGGAAGCTGGGGGTCTTCTCCTGGAGCATGGGGCTACGGACAGGTCCAGGAAAGACGGGAATCAGAGGCACCTTTCTGCCCAGCCCCTTGCCAGTGTGAGGAAGATGGCATCTTTATCATGGTGGACTGCTCGGAGATGGGACTATCGTCTGTGCCGGCTGGCCTGAGCCCTTTCACCACATACCTGTAGGTAACATCATAACATTAAAGAATGTTGCCTGCCTTGTAAGATCCAGTTTCATTGAAATGCCTTTAAGCTTCCCATTTACTCTGTTAGAGTTTCACTGGCTCTCAGATGACTTGCTTGTGTTTCCAGCTGTTGTACTGCGCACATAATCAAAAGCATCTAGCCTCTCTTAATTTTACTATAGATTGCTTTATTTAAAATGTTTCTAGAGAATGAATTAGTGATACTTCTTTTACAACAATGGTAAAGTGTGTGAAAGCAAATCACTACTGTAGCCTAATGTAAGATAAAATCTGGCAATAGAGAAGCTCCAGCTTAAATATGAATGAAAAGAGGACGTGTGTGTGTGTTCATGAGAGTGTGTTATGCTGTCCACTATGGGTAAATAACTTTCAGTGTCAGGTTTCTTAAGACCAACTGGAGACTATGAAGTGTTTGTGTGTCTGTTTTTTTCTTAATGCTATTTTACACCAAAATGTTATCTATTTTTTTTTCTTTTCTATTTCCATTTCTTACAGATTTTCTCGATCCAGGGAAAATAATTATTTTTGCTTTTAAAATACATTTTCTAAAAATTTTAGAGATTAATAGTTGAAAAAAAACTGTTAGAATCTAATGTAGGCTGTTATTTCCTACACTCTCAAAGTTATAATATGTGTGTACAAATATATCACTTGTAGGTTTTTATGTTTTTGTACTACAGTCTTCAAACCTTCGTGTGGTTTGGTGAGCTGCATGAATATGCATTTTGTACAAAATATACTTTTTCACTCTCTCACGCTGGTCTTTTATGATCAGTTCAGTAAAACACGCCCCTGCAACTACTTCTTGGTGTAACTATATCAAATTATTTTGCTGCAGGACTAATAGAAAAATACGGTACTGAAATACACTTTTTGAAAATGATTTGTGCTCGAAAGTTTATCAGATCCTGTTAATGCATATAAAAGAAACTACTAGACACTTAAGAGGTAATAAGAGACACTTTAGACATTTTACTGACCTCTTCTTTGCACCACCCTGCTGTTGCTTAAAAGCACATCTGTCAAATGTCTTCACGGTGTAAGCCTTGAGATGAGAGATTACCAACACCCTGTGATAACTGATAGTGAAGTGATAAAAGTAAAAGCCTGACTCATAGTTCTCAAGAGGTGATATGGTATTGATTTAAGCGAAGCAGATTGGGATTAGGAAAGAACGACAGTTTATGTGAAACATGACCTTATCAGTGACACAAGATATAGCCCTGTTTAAATGACGCCTGATTCCATCTGTCATATGCAGTCATATTTCACAGTCAAAGTTGAAACACATGTAGAGTTTTGGTTCTAGCTCTCTATGAGTTTGATGTGTTATTTTACGGAAAAACATCAAACTCGCCGCCTCCTTATGTGACATCAGAGGAAAAAATTAACAAAAAGCAGTCAAGATATAAGAGAGCAAACTGTGAATATTCCCATACTGTAGTGTTTGACCCCAATCACACAGCTTGAAAAAAATAGTTGCTGTAAAATATTAATACTCAGTATATAAACTAAACACATAGCTCTTATCAATTCTAGAATATAGCATGTAGAAATAGTTTTGGTAATCTAAATAACTTTTAATTGTAAAGGTTTAGTCTGATGCATGTACGTCTGATGGGGATTTTTAAAATTTATTTAGGGGCATACAGACAGGCAAACCCAGAGAAAATATTCAACCATATTTCTTGCACCTCAAACAGGTTTTCTATATCTTTCTTGCATGTGCAGGATGCTTTGGATGCTTTCTCCGGATCAAGGATTAAGCAGATTTTTCTTCTTTATCTTTACATATGACATAGCAAAAGTAATGGTTGGACTATTCAAACAAAAACTACTATCGTATCAGACAATCTGTGTTCATATGTTGTATGTAAATACCTTTTATGACTATATAAATGTTATGCCTGCATACATATTTTTGCAGTTTTGTAGTTTAAGGCAGTTAAACACAAACTTAGATGGCTCTTTCTCTACAGCAGTGTCTTAAAAATACTCGTCATTCCTGCAAACTCAGGCTTAATTGTTGATTTCCCTTTGTTACCTAACATTGGAACTGACCAATTAGTCAGTTTGAGGGCTGATTAAGAATAAGATAAATAATCTCTTGCCTATGCACACACCCACACAGTCTCACTTGCACACACATTGCTTTCAGAGAAGACAAGAAAGGAATGCCGGATGGCAATAAAGATGCCACAGCCAATGAAGATGCTACCGACAAAAAAAAAGAAAAAAGAAAAAACATCTAAGATTTCTCTTTCAAGTTTTGATAAAAATGATGAAAGAGAAACAGCGTCCTTCTGCCTGACTCTTCTCAAATGCATGCACGGACACAGAGCCCAGCCTCCATGGCAAGGCTGCAGTTTCTCATATTGAATAAAAGGTTACGACAGAAGTTAGCTGATCCAATCTCCACCGGGATCTGCTGAAGTGTACAGAACCTAGTGAAAGGAGATTTTCTTGGGGATTTACTTGGAAACTGTTAACCTTAAAAACTGCATTAACAGAAATCTGTGAAAGTATATGACATCATTCACTCATGTCACCAGAGAGCTCTTCAAAGCGAGCCAAAAGGTTCATGCTATGATGACGGAAAGGGGCGAATCAGGCAGTGCAGGAGGCACTACATCTTCCAGAGTTTATTTGCAAACTTGGAAGGCCTTACTGAATTCATGTATAAACATAATTAAATGTGAATCAGCATAAACAACTGAATCCTAACACAGGAGGGAGTACAGTGTTGGGCTCTGCTAAAGGAATTTAACCACTGGTAGGCAAAAGCTGCTTTGAAAAGCTCAGAGCAAAGTTACTAAAGATTTATGACAATAATTGTTTCTGTGGGCAATGCATAAAATGAGCTGTCATGTGAGACGCTTTGAAAGACCCTCTCTTTGATTTCAGATTAGGAAAGAAAGATAGTGCCCAAGGGTTAGAGGCTATGTGAGTGTGCGCAGATATGTGCTGCTGTGCAGAACACTAAGAACAGTGGAGTTGAGAGATTGAATAGTTTTATGTACAGCTGAAGGAAGCATGTCCCAAGAGACAGGCTTACAGTGATTTAATAGGTGGCCTGGATGTTTGAAATGCTACATTGGACTCAATGAATTAGTCAGCTGTCTCAAGGATACAACTGTACATACAAACGTTTTTAGATAATGCTTATTATGTAACATATTGTGCTAAGATTGCTTGCAAAAGTATTTGCAGTCCTTGAACTTTTTCTGTAATTTCGTATTACAACCAAAGGATTCTGACTTGTTGCTATTCTCATACTTGGATATAAATTGATCTAAAAAATGCTATTGCTGGTCTGTCTGGTTGTTTCCCAGAGGGTGTACCCTCCTCATTCTCAAGTGTACTGCACCCTCTAAAATGCTTACTCTCAGGATTGTCTTGATTTTGGCTCCATCAGTCCTTTAATCCAATCTGGAAAATAGTCCAACTCTCTACTAAATTAAAGACTTCTTGCAGCATGATGCTACCACTGCCATCTTTCACAGTGGGAATGATACATTCAGAATAATGTGTAAGGTTAGTTTTCCAATTAAAACAATCTTATGGACATATCTCAATATCTTCAATCAAGTTTACAACTTTCTGTCAAATATTGGCTTTATTTTGTGAAAGCGTCAGAGTTTCTCATCAATTGACAATCAGCAAATGGCACCTTCAACATAATAAGTGCATTTTTTGCCAAGATACAAGACATTACTGGTTTCATTGTCTGTGAGCCTGCTCCATTGTGTGCTAGGTTGTGCATGAATGACCCACTGGTGGGTCCAGCTTAGACAGGTCTTTAAATTCCACCACTAAACAACTTTTTTTTTCCTCCAAAAAATCTGCTCACTAGAGGAGAATTTAATGTTTCCAAAACAAGTCACCAAAGGAGTTTTTTTCCAAATATTTATGGTTTTAGAGCAACATAAACCCTTGTGTGCGCACACAGGTCTTTTACAGATGGCTGAGCAAAACAAACGTTGAAAACTACTCCCATCTTCTCACTCAAAAAACATCATATCTGCTATCATATGAAATTAGAGCCATTTATTTTTCCAAAGATATGACCAAGTCTTTGTTGCATTCTTTCAAAGGAAGTAATATCCATATGTATTGGAGCATACATTATTTCCAGTCCCTGGCCTTGCCTACATGTTTGCATTTAGAACAGATAACTGTGAAAAATACTTTATCTAATTCATACTTTAATAGGAAGAAATACTTTATTTATTTATTTCAGGTGAAAATTGCTTCTAAAACCTTTAGGGATTACTTATTTAAAAGGTCCAGACTCCCAAGCAGACATTTCACTCAACCAGAGCCTCCAGAAATGTAGCTGGCATTGAAAGGGGCATGTCTAGCCTTTTACAGCCTACATCTAAACTCCACACCTATCTTCTACTAAGAAAGGTCTGTGCAGAGGTTCAGACACGTTCCAATAAGTGCCTTAACTTCTTGTCTGTCAGTAAACTTCAGGTAAATGTTCACATGTGCAATCACTATTTAATACCCTGTGCAATAACCTGTGCAATCATACTGTTAAATAAGAGATCTCAGATGTTTTATATATGAAAGTGTATATATATATATATATATATATTTATTCATTTATTTATTCTTTTTATTACCTATTGTTGCTTTTAAACTCCCTGTGAATTTATACCTGACCTTCCTGACTGGCCCTCGCTCATTTATTTCCTCTAAAAATGTCTTAGACCTGGACAGAGCAGTTACATTTACACCAAAAACTAAATAAACACCAGTGCACTTTATTTACAGTGATTTGCAAAGATTTTATTTTAGGTTTATCAGGTAAGAAAAAAGAAAAGAACATATGTATATCATCATTTTAGGATCTTTATTTGTAACTATTTAAAACTATGACTCGTTTTTTTTTTTTCCGTTTCACAATTACGTGCTGTTTAACATGGTCAACGAGATATAATCCCCTCCAAATCAATTTAAGCATGTGGTTAGAGAGAGAACATGTGGCAAAACTTTAAGAGGTACGAACACTTTTGAGAGGCTCTGCAAAGTTACAATTCCTAAGCTCTCCAGAGGCTCATCTTCAAGTAGTTCATGCCACCGTAATCAGTGAGTATGTGTGTGTGTGAACAAGGGAAAGAGTGGGTCTGGGACTAGAGCTGAGCGGCGTTTAGGTGATGCTTTGTGGTACAGTGGTGGGTGCGGTGAACTTCTAACAGTGTTTTGGCTGAGGCCCGGAAACCACAGCTAGTGCATTACCAGACAGAGTAAAACCAAGGAGTGTGTGAGCACTTGTGCGTGTGCATGTGTGTCAGGACCACCCACACTGCAAGGGTTATGTCTTCTTTTGTTTTTCATCAGGAGAGGTAAAACAAAAAAGTAAGGAAAATGACGAGATGGAATCGGAAGTGAACCGGGGAAAACACACATGAAATTGTGAATTAGGAATCTTTAATAATTTTAAAGATTGAATGAGAGGCAGAAGCATGCAGATGGTGGGGACAACATCCTGCCTCTGTGTGGTGGCAATGACAGTAACAGTCGTGTGCGTGTCATTTAGCCATTATGTTGATGGAATGATTCTTATCAGGAGTGACCGGGGGTCACAATGTAAACATCGCCTCTTAGAGACAGAAATTAGAGAAATTGTATGTGATAGAGTGGGGGGAGGATGATTTGGGAGGAAAAAACAAACTAAAAGAAGAGAAGTGAGGACAAAAAAGAGAGAGCCGTGTGACTGCCTGTGTGTATGTGTGCACTGACAGCAGATGTTCTCTTTAGAGCAGCTATCAGCTCCAGCATCAATGTCCTGGCTCCAGACGTCTATGGCAGCCCCCCGCCTTAACTAGGCAGCCCTCCCTTTGTCTCTGTTTTCCCCCTCCCTAATCCATACCTATTCTCCTTTCCTCACCTGTTTGCTCCAGTCTGTTTCAGACTCAGAAAGAATGTATGTATCTAAGCTTGGGTTGCTACAGAACAGGTGCTAAAGTTGTTGATGTTGCACTCAATGCATGTTCGATTACTTGAACATAAATTGGGATTGGACTTCATATCTGCAGGAAGAGAAGAAACAAAAAGAATGTGAACTGGAGTTAAATATCAAAAACATTTCCATTTGTGTATAAGTCAGTGGAGTCTGTTGCTTTGGCAATGAGCCAAGCAACTGTCGGAGAACTAAGAGCCCCATATCAGTAGCATACCCTATCATGGTAAATCTACTCTGCTGAAAAGCGTGCAAAAAGTTATTTCCCCACACTTTCCTTCTTCCCTTTCATCCCTCATTCACTTTTTTTTCACTTCCTTCTTTGACAAAAACCTAAAGTGTTTAGATCTAAGGTGTCAATTCCATAGCACTCTTCTAGATTCTCCTGAGGCCCGGATACAAGCACTTGCATGATGCCCCCCCTAACTTCCGCTTGTCAAAAGAAATGTATTTACACAAGAGGTGCATAGAGAAAAGAAAGGGATAGGCCGGACATCAGATTGTGGTTTTCTGAGAACAAAATGGAAGGCGTTTTAAATGCTGCTCAGAGGCAGACGGCAGGCAGGTACAGGACAACAATGGGAACAATGGCTTTTCCCTTAGGAACCACAGGCAGGGAAGACACTGTGGCCATAGTGTACTCTGCCAGTCCACATCCTGTCCTTAGAAAAAAGGGAAGAAAGTTATCACAACATAAGATCTTAAAGGGAACAAGGGTGGAGGAGGAAGAGATCAATGGAGAATGTTTTTGGATGGCATACGAACATGAGCAGTCATCCAATCAATGCTGGCTGAATTTATGAACCTGTATGTTTCATTTGATGGCAGTCTTACACAATTAAATGACACACGGAGTTAGGAATGCCCTTCTTGTGATGTGTGGTTGTGGGGTGAAGGGCTGCTTGTGTGTCTGCATGGCCCAGATTCCTATTCAGGCCCTTTCCGATCCTGGGAATCCATGGGAATGTTTGTTTGTGTGTGTGCTAACGGTTCTATGTGCGTGAATCTCTGCAAAAGGACAAGCCCTTTCCTTTTCACCACAGAGAAGGCATTGTCCTGTCCTGAGACAACCTAGAAAACTCTCTGTGACGCTCTTGATTTAGATGCATTTATATTGGAATGCCCTAATATTCAATGACTGGCATAAATATCATGAATGAGAAATCATAAAAACAGACATGAGTTAATTGTTCAGCGCTATATATTCTGTTTGCTTTAACTTACTTTTCTCTGCTAGCGATTAAACTTAGATATATTGTTATTTTTCAGTAAGAGTATTGCTATCTGCAACCTTTAGTTACTCTTTTCTAGATTTTAAGAAACAAATTGTTAAAACCTTTTAAAAATACTACCAATTTTAACGTACAGTATCTGAGTTTTAATGCAGAATAATGGACATTCCTTTTGTTTCACTAACTAACACAAATATGACAATGTGATACATATTAGTTGATTAGTTAGGCTATATGCCTGTTCAGAGTCTGTAATCATCTTCTGCACAGAAATGCCCCTCCTAACTCAAAAACTGCACCAGAAAGCCAGTGTTTTCATATCAAATGTGGCTGCTTTAATTTACACGACATAAGTACATCTGTTTTGTACAACTAGAGATACATCAAACAGGAATATTTGTCTTTTTTATAAGCTAAAGAAAGTAGGGTTGCCTCCCCTACGGTATGATTAGCTTATGGTAAGATTGGGGAAAGGGGCACCACCCTATTGCTCTTGAACTCTGGACACCCTGCCACTTTCTCTGGAATCTGAATAAAAGGATTTCAAAACAAATACATAAGATGTTAAAAAATTAGTTGAAACATTTTATTACATATTGTACAGTGAGAAGGGAGTGGAACATGCAACAATGTTTCCTATGTACGAGATTGAACATAAGTTGAATTCATTGAGGACAATCATTCCCTAAGTATGGAGAAAAAGCTCTTCTGTGATGCCATGCGCTGTCCCAGCAGTAAAAAAACATGTATCTAAACATGTATTGAAATCATAACTTTTTTTAACCACTGTTTTCCCTTGGCACTTGAATGCTTATCTACCACAGTATTACTATGATTAAAAAAATAATGACCCCCCTATAATCAGACATAGAGTAAAGGAGAATGCCAATCAACAGTTGACAGTGGGGTGTGTAAAACCTTGAGTCCTTATTATCTGCCCTTCTTCACTCTGTTTCTCTTTACCTCTCTGCAAGATTGATGGGCAGGTCTGCTAAACAGAGTGGCTCATTTGTGGCTGGCAGCCTGTAGGTGATTACTAGCAAGACCTAATGATAACTTAGCCTCGTGCAAAATGTACACACATATTACGAAAAAAACACAAACAAAAACGTCCACACACTCACAACACCCTATGGGTCACAATGCATGTCAATATTAATGCAGTCTGAGGGCAGCTTCAAAGATAAATATGTAAAGGCTCCTTTTTTGGAAGACAATTCAATAGATGCAAAACAACAACCGAGATTTCTCTCTCCTGGGTGAAGCTTTGTGTTTGGTATAAGCTGTTTAGAGTTTCACCAAAAACACAGAACACAAAAAACAAAGCTGAATTGCATTGTGTGTGTTATCTGGTGCAGCAAAGACTGCTCAAAAACCATAAACCTATATGACTGCATGGTGCAGTACAGAAAAGTCAACAGGCTGGGGCAAGACCCAACAGACCATTTGCACCTAAAGAGTAAACAAAACTCTTTAGATAATAATCATGTCCGATTTTGGACAGAGAGGAAAGATGGTTTGAAAGAGAGCTAAGGTAAACTATCTTTGTCAACGGAGAAAAGTTAACTTTGAATAGAGGTGAAGGATTTGGTATTCAACTCTCAAGCATCAAGAACTCTGCTTTGAAACTAATTCTAAAGAACTTCCTTGAGCGGTCTCTTCATGATTCAGGTGACCAAGCAAACAACTGACATCAAACGTTAGGCTCTAATGACACAGGACAGCAACGGGTGGAACGTTGTTTTGCATCAGTGGAACTGTCTTCAGAAAAAAAGTCTAGTTGTGTCTGATTTGTGCCTGTTTGGGTTGTTTGAATGCATTGTTAACACAAGACAGCTGAACTCACATGTTACCTATCCTCTATGAAAGAGACAGGAAAACAGAAGTACCCAACAAATGCAACAATTAAGCAGAAAGCCAACAATCTAGTTGGAATCAGTACAATATGTTTATCAAAGATAAATGATGTTAAATAACAGGAAACAGGCGGTGAGCAAATGGTTTAGAAATATGTATGTGTGTCTGTGAAGCTAGTAAAAACCACAGATTCTCCGCTCCATTAATTTAAATGACAATTTTAAAGGGAAATTAAAAAGTGGCAGAAATACTTAAAGTTAAACCCTTAATATTCAGAATTGTTATTTGAATTGAGCCCTATTGAAATTAAGTGAAAATCTTTATAAAATGAGTAGATTCGATTTACAAAGCTTCATTCACATCTAAAAATAAGTTAATTTTGGTTCACTGAGAGCATAATTCTATAATCTTAACCACAACTCTTCTACAAGTCATTGTATTCCACCACGGCTGCCTCTGATTATTCCACTTTGACCCAGGATTAATCATGGTATAGTCTGAGAAGGATACACAGGGCCCATCCTTCAAATCTGGGAGAAGAAGAACAGATTTGTTTGCCGCATATGAAGAAGCTGTTAAAGAAGTCTTACATTTCGAACAGTAACGCCAGCAATGCTGTGACGTAATTCGCCTACAAAAGCAGCTTTTAAAGGATGTAGCCCTTAAATTTGGATTCAGCCATTAAGTAAGCTGTAGATTGCTTTAAAAATCCGTCTTTCCTAAAAGAAATGTTTTGCAAAACCTTTAATGATGAGTATTATATGAGCAACCAAATATTATTTTCATCAACAGCTCCTGTCTTGAAACAGGAGTGGAAGAAGAAAAAGTTCAGTCACATTTTCATAATGTTTTTTAAACATACATTTGTCACGTCATGGCCTTTGCAACTGGAGTCAGACTTACTCACATCTCTATTACATGTCTGAGGAGGAATAAGAGGGGAAGTCTGGGGTTTTACATGGGTGGCAAGAGGCCAAGCTGACTCTCTTTAAAACAACAGCAGCCACATGCCTTCATTTGAAAGGGTTAAGATTTCATCAAGTGCTGATCAACAGTCTTTTCAAGATGTTATCCTTGGGTACCCGTAAAATATACGGCACAACTGCAATGGTCCCAGATCTGTCAATGCATGAACAAAGTAGAGTAAGTGCCAACAGTTCAATGGTCCCGTAATCTGTTAGATTAAACATTGTGTTTTCTGCAACCAAATAAAGCTATAATAGAGTGCAGCACCCATACTCATTAGTTTTTCTTTCCTGTTAAACTTTTCTGCTGAAAATCAACCTTAAATCAGCCACCAGGAAGAAAAAAATGTAATTTAATCTGATACATTTGCTAAAATTGTATCAACAAACAAGGAGTTTCACTTTTATTTTTACACTTTTACTGTGTATGGACAGTAAATATAAATATGAAAGTATCTATATTTCAAACACCTCTGTAAGAGATACCCTGCAGAAAGTGTGGAAAAGCAATGAAACCAGTATCCTTTTTTCACAGATTTTTAGCATCAGCGAGGGATTACGTTTTTATGACAGTTAATCTCTTAACTTTAATTTTTGGAAAACATGTTACGTCACAAAAATATTAAAACCAGGCAAAAATCTACATGACAGATCAACAGATTAGTGGGCAGGTCATGCATGCCTCTCTGCCTCCGAAAGTCATGGCCTGCTCACAACAGCTGCCTGTCAATCCCGTCCACATGTTGGAGACAGTTGTATGTTGTGTAGCACCGACTGTTCCGACGTTTCCTGTTCCATTACTGAAGTGCTTGACCTTTCACCCCTCCCTCCGCTCCATCTCATGACAGGCTGGATGCATGTGTGTGGGAGGGCAGGGAGTGGATAGAGAGTGTGTATGTGCACGTGTTTCTGTGCTTGTGCTGTATAACAGGGTATGAATAAGTCCCAAAGGGCATGAGTACGTTTCCCATGACATGGCCTTAGACTAAACAGCCGCTCTCTCCACCCAGACATCCGCCTGCCATTCTCCCCAAAACCGCAGCAAGCGGAGAGAGGCACAAAACACAGAGCCATCTCCTTTTTTTTTTCTCTCTCTCTCTCTCTCTCTCTCTCTCTCTCTCTCTCTCTCTCTCTCTCTCTCTCTCTTCATACCACCCCCACCCCGTTTCCTGGTACTTTTGTAGGCGAGTCCTCACCGTATCACTCGGTGTCCAGGTGAAAGACTTCTCTAGCCCTCTCTCTCTTGGTCTTTGTGCCCTTTGAATAAGAGACAGAGAGAATAAGAGAGGGAAAGATAAAGAGAGAGTGCATTTGGACACAAAGGGTGGTTTACCCCTCCCAGGAAGTCTGGGAGTGAGGGAGAATGAAAAAAAAAACATCTTCAGAGGAAGGAGGGAGGACATCATTGTGCCCTGCTTCCTGACTCTTTGTAAGTGTGTATATGTATGTGGATGCTCATGTGTGACCAAAAAGAGAAACTAAATGCCAGTGCAGTCATTCTTTTCAGATCGAAAAAAAAGACAAACGCACTTAGACCTCACCCTTCATACAATCCACACATACACAAACACACAGTTAAGCACACATCCATTTAGACCCTCTTAAAGGCAGAACCCAAGTGCTGACGACCGGGGGCATTGTGAGGAATAAAAGATCCTCTTTCATCGTGCCTTAACTGTTTCAAAGCACTAAGCGTAGAGGATCAGACTGAATCCCACTGAAGACATTACTATCATAATTACTGTAAAAGACAGCCAAGGTGCGGCTCAAGCACCCGTACTACAGAAGTCCTGCCCTCTGGGCAACACATTTGCTGTTGATTTTCGCTAAAGATCTATTACTCTAATGTTTCTTACATCTAAGCTAC
Organism: Cyprinodon variegatus; assembly: GCF_000732505.1. Taxonomy (NCBI): domain Eukaryota; kingdom Metazoa; phylum Chordata; class Actinopteri; order Cyprinodontiformes; family Cyprinodontidae; genus Cyprinodon; species Cyprinodon variegatus. Next base: position 187,209 of record NW_015151518.1, read on the forward strand.
CTTCAAAGGGAAGGAGCTTACCAACATTATTGGTGTCTCTACCAGGAATGGAGTTAGGGATACACAGGGAAGCCAAAAGGATGAGCTGAAAGAGAAGGTATTGTGAACGAGGACCTTTGGTTAGGCCTTGTTTTCACCTAATTTGGGGTGTAAATGTTTTAGTTGTTGTATTTGCATGCATTGGTTGTCATTTAATCTTTTTCACATGTTGACAAGTCAAGCTTTATTTGACCATTACCCTTATTTTTTAGCATGTAGGGGCATTGTTAAAACTCACACATCTTGGCTGTGCCCAAACTGGCACAAATTAACTTAATTAACAACAGACATCTTTATTAGGGTTGCACATCTAAACACTCATTTTCATAACTGACTAGAATTTTGTCATAGCTGAAGCAACTCAGCTACATTCCCTTGGATTAGAAAATAAGTAGACTATAGTGATTCACTTTTGTCCTTTCTTGAAAGACTGAGGAGATAAGGGAAGTTGAAGTCAATCTGAGGCACCAAGGAAGGCAGTGGCGTTACCAAACGTTTCTTAAGCGGTTAGCTGACTTAACAAATTCAAGGTTGTTGTACAAAACACAGAAGGTCCATATGACCAGCAGGTCAAGAGATTTAAGACACAATAATAACATTGGTGTAAGTCATCTGAGGTTTGTCAAGCTTTCCCATTACCCCAGACTGGCGGGTCATATTGAAGTGTTCTGAGACACAAGCAAATAATGGATTTGATCTTTTACTACCATTAATACAACTCTACTTTCTCAGTCAACCAAACCACCTGATTAATAAAACTGTCTGTTAGAGAGGATGCTGAAATCTGAGTTGACATGTAAAACATGTTATATAGGATTAATCAAAGAAATTGTTCTATCTTTTTATATAGCCTCTTAATCAGTTTGCATCATTAACAAAATCAAAAACAATCATCTAAGCATTTCAGTGCATTCTTAATTTTCTTCCTCAGGATTGGTATTAAGAAAAATGCTACAACGAGGCTTGAAATTTTACAGTAAGTGTTCCCACAAATAATAGACTGGAATTTAAACAAGATGCAAAGCTGTATTAAAGTAACATTTTCTCTCCACAGCTTTCTCCTACTCAGCTTTGTCTGAGTGATGCATTTCAACACAGAATCCAAAAACAAACACCTTACCACTGGTGGTATCTGGCCTGATCTATGGGCGTATTCACTCACCAGGGTGGTCCGTCAAATACGCCCGGAGTCTGGAGTGTGGTGTATGCTTCTCATATGATGTGGCCAATTGTTTTGCTGCGCTAAATCACCAGCTCTTGTCAGCAAAGCTCCCAGTTTAAAACTGGCTACAATAGAGCTAGGGGCACATTCACACCCACATACACACTTTGCCTTTGATCATACTGGTGATAACATACTTCAGTAGTTCTGTTGATTCCGAAGTGGAAATTTGATAAAGCGCATTATTGTAACTATAGAGCTGTGTAACTCCATGCTCCAACTGAAACGTAAAACACAGATGCAGGGAAATGGGAGTGTTAGAGATAGAGTGGTATAAAGATCAACTGAAAGCGCCAAGGCCAATGAATAGAAATGTCCCTTCTCCCTACTTTTGTTCCTCCCTTAGCACAAGCTCTTAACCATGGATGCACTCAATCACAGAATAAAGTAGACAAATATTCAGTGTTTTGCCTTTGTTCCCATGCCAGACCTATCGTTTTTACATTCTTATGTGCAAGAGTTTACACACTTAGGGAAAGAAAGACTAAACGATCTGTCAAAACATACGGTCTATCTGCAAATCTCAGAACAATGATAAAATAGAAAGAGAAGAAATATTTTTTTGGTACTCCTTCAACAGCTCCCACACAGGTTTCAATTCACCATGAAGTTCTAGGTTTAAAAACACTAAAAAGAGAAATATATGTGGAAGGAAATTTCATTGGTCTCCCAGGTAGGTACAAACTATCAATTTGAGCTTGATACTCAATGCATTTCAATGCATCCTCATTTTTTAAGAAACATTATCAAACACCAAACCAAGCATCTTCAAATGTATGACTGGAGAGGAAACAAAAGATAAGAGTTTAAACAACTTACCAGGGGTCTCAAACCGGTTCCAGAAAGGGCCCAGAGACTGCAGGTTTTCTTTCCAACCAAGCAATCGCACACCAGACTCCAGTCATCTCATCAACTGAGTACAATCTGAAAATGATGACTTGATGAGATGAATGGAGTCTGGTGTGCGATTGCTTGGTTGGAAAGAAAACCTGCAGCCTCTCGGCCCTTTCTGCAACCGGTTTGAGACCCCTGAAACCTATTACAAACCAATTGGCCCAGACCAAAGGCTGCCACCCTCAGGGTTTGAGGGGTATTACAAAATTCTATGATATTGTTGCGGCAGAGGGCAATATAGCTTCTGTTTTCATTTTTAACCACCCAAAACACATGTCTTCCTTACAGAAGGTATGCTACAACTTCATTGCCCATCTCACTATTTTTTTTTACCACCATTGTGGCACCAGCAGTTAGATAGTTCAGTGGAGTCCATTAGCTGTGACTGTTTTTGGTTTCAGACTGAATGCACTGAGGGTGTGTTGTCTTTGGTTGACTGGTTCATACTGTGGCTTTTTGGTCTGATAGAATTAGGCCTTAGTCAAGCTGGTCCATGGCCTCTTGGTTTGAATAATTTTTTGAGGCTGTTTGGGCAGATGGGATTTGGTCTGAAAATATGTTGGAGTAGACTGCTGTGTCTAGGCCCATGTGATCAGGTGCCATTTTCTTGGATTAAATCGTTTCAGCCCAATGCTATTTTTGTCTATGACCGTTTCCTTCGATGAGGTTGATTGCTCCAATATTATTTGGGCTGGTTTTACTGAATTTTGACTTGATTTTTCAAAATCAACTGTGACAGAAGATCTTTCCAGGGTATACTCCAGCCGCCATCTGCCCTCAGACTACTGCAACCCTGTTAGATGAAACAGGCGAAGATAGATGCAATTGATTTATTTGGTCAGAGGCTATTGCTTTGATGTTATTTTTAATATGAAGGATTTCTTTCTAAGGACATATGTAGCAGGCTATTTGGTCTAGAGCTCTTAGACTGATGGCATTTGTCCAAAGCTTTTTCTTTTGTTTTCTGATATTTGATTTTTTTTTCTTTGTTCATATGTTGTTTATCTGGGTGTCTGACAATGCTTCCCTAAGACCTGAAGACTTGATTCTAATCATTCTGCAGATTCAACAAAAGAGGAATAAAAATAACTCTTTAAGAGTTGTTTTAAATAGTGTTTGTAGTGATGATCAGCCGTCTGCTTTCCCTGGTCCAAAAACTGTGCAGGAGTCTTTAGTTCATCTTTCAACAGCAGAGAAAAAATCTAAGCAGAGGTCCTGTATAGTGAGGCCCTGCTTGTTGAGAGACATGTTCTTCTAGAGGCAACATCAGACTGCTTTCTCCACAATGTGATGTCTACGGTAGGGTCACAAAAAAAAAATCCCTGCTGAATTCTCTCATAAAAAATTAAGAGTGTAAACCACATGTGGTTCCAATCTGTCACCCCCACAAACAGCTATATCTATGCCCCAGCAGCATCGCCTTTGTGTGATGTGGTGAAAGGGTGACCAGGGACTGTAGCCACCACATCTGCAGGCCCAATGGGAAACAATAGGGGTGTGAAAATGAGCGACAGACATCTTACCGCACATACCGCAGGCACCTATAAATGGAAAAAATATCATATGGCACAAGCAGACACAAATTCTGACTCTGCGGGTACCTCTCTCTCATACACAAGACTCACACAATAAAAAATGTTCATAATATAAGAGATACAGAAACCAAGTTTTCAGACTGTGAAACTCTAATGCACAGAGAAGTCTGAAAAACATTTAAGCGCCGTTTCTCTCATTTCATTTTGTGGCCATTTATTTGCTCTGAAAATATCTGCACGTCACAGCACCAGCCGACACAATGCACATGTGGTAGTCATCAATCATAATTATCATGGTTTAAAAAAGCCACAGCTGTTATTTGATTTTAAAAACAAGCCATAGCACAGTGCCTTCCAACGATACGTCAAGTTGTCAGCAGAGGCCTTGGCCTGCACAGCAGAAACGTCTCTCTCGAGCTTCCCAATGAGCTTGCTGGAGTGCACAGCCAAGCTGAGCTGCATTCAACCTTTCCTCATGACTCACCAGCCTGTGTCTTTATTTTTAAACCTTTCCTCTCTCACTCTCTCTTTCATTGCATTTCTGCGTGCTTATTCTGTGTCAGAGCGGCCGCATTTACAGACTTCACACAACGTTTGTTTATGGCTTCTTTAATTAGGCCCAGATAACGAAGAGTTGTCTCCATCTGTGGGCACATCCCCTGTAACAGGCTGTATATGCCTGAATGCTGCGTTTGTGTGTATGTTTGTGTCAGTGCAGAAAGGCCCTAATGATCCTTTAAGGATGTTCTAATAAATATTTTACCAAATAGATTATTAGCACAAATAAAATGAACAGGATTATGGCGTGTACGTTTATTATTCCTGAGGCCACACACATTTTTGATTTGTTACATGTCACATAGTTTTTAATATGTCCACTCTCTGCCTTTTACTGCTTGGAAATGTTGTTTTCATTTAAGACTTGGATTTGTTAAAGTTGTTACAGTCTTTTAAATGTAATCCCATAAAAAAATAACCCTTTAGCATTAACAATGTAAAAGATTTATATACAGGATGTTCTGGAGATGAAAAGTTAGTATTGCCGAAGTAGTATAATCCCTGCCAAGTTTTAATTGTCATTCTCATTCAACTTTTTCAGAATCACCAGATTTGAATATATTTATTTGTATTTTATGTAAGAGGCCAACAGAAATTGCTTGATAGAAAAAGAACAATACCCATCATTTTTAATGTACTCCAAAAATTAGATCTTTATGGAATGGTTGGGGGAAGAAAACTGCTGTTTAGACTAGCCTTAAGCATTCCTACTTAGTGAAAAAAATGTAAAAATGAATGAATATGGAATGAATGAATGAATAAATGAATGAGTGAGGTGTTTCTTGTTATTTTCATGTTGTTGTCATCTTGAGGTAAGTATTTGAAAGTTACTTATAGATCCCGTTCAGATTGCTTTTTTGATTATATTTTTCCCTAATATGTGAGTAGCTGCATGGGGAAACAGATCAGTTTTGAAATAGAATAAAAAAAAATAATAAAAAAAGAAGCTTTCTAATATTCTTTGGAAGGTTGATAAGCATTCCCAACCTTAACGATTCTGGAAAGTTTTTTAGATCTCACTTCAAAAGAACCCAACAAATTACCAGGACCTTAGAGCCAGAGATTTGATTAGAACAGGTGTCTCTCATCACTAAAGTTGGATTCTTTTCACCAATATCTGGTGCCTGATTTTAATCTTAAAGGATTTTATTTCATTTTCCATTCTGTTAAAAGGGAAATAAAACATTGTTTGGTGAAATATACTGTATATAAAAAAGTGTATTATTTTGATGGCGTTTGCTTATTTTCTCCAGAATGATTGCTTTAATCAATAGACACATGGTCCATACAAAGATGATATACAACACGAAGAATTATTACAAAACAAAACAAAGACTTAAATATTATATGAGACTTGCACACCAGTGTTTCCACAGAGCTGACTTGTGTCTTAACGCACTGAGGGAGGGATGTGAAAACATTACAATAAGATTGTTAAATGAGCTGCTCAAATGACGCATAAATTTGTATATTAGATTTTTCACAAGTGCCTGTAATGTTCTCACATATGGGTTACCAAACATCTCACTTGCACTGCTGAACCTGTTTTTTTTTTTAAGAAGAATTCTCAATGAGACATTACAAACAACCTTAGAACCTCAGAATGGTTTTGAATTATAATAAAATAAAATTTTGATCATACATAAGTTTCGTTTTCCTGCTAAACTACATAACTGAGAATACAGCAGATATCTGATGAGGCAACAGTATTTTACGGTGCCTGGGGTTTTTGGACGCTTTTAAAGAGCTTGGATTAAATGTAGACAAAATGTTTCTGCTAACTTCTAAACATTTCTAAACCTTTGTTGATTTGTTTTTGTTTATGGATTTTTTTACTCTCTTTTGAATTTTCCATTCTCTCTTTGCATTATTCATCCATCCTTTTTGAAAGTGCATTCTATTATTGCACTAACCATGCTCTATATCATCTGTTTATAAGTATATGTTTGGTTAACAAGCAAAAAAAAATATGATGATGAACTTTATTTTGAAACACATACTAGTACCAAGTACTTGATACAGAAGCTTAAAGATTTACAGCATGTTGTTGTCATTAATTAGATGCACTTGTGGATGATATTTCCTACCTTAGCCTGGCTTGAAAGTATCAAAATAAAACATCTTGAATACACTGGTGAAGATTCTGACTCCTCCAGGTCATTGTTAATAAAAAAAAGTGAAAAAGCAATCCACCGTACTTTGGCTTCCCATCCAGGAAGCTTTTTTTAATTTCAATTTCAATTTTGAATTTAAAAAGCTTCCTGGATGGGAAGCAAAACACCTTTAAACTTAGAAACAAAGTCCAGTGGATTGTGTTTTAAACATCCTGAACCTTCTGGAGTCAGGGCATGTAACAGGAAATTACAATGCAAGAAAATCAGTATACCATTGTATCTTCATAAAAATGCAATAAATGTGAAAAATGTTCTTAAGGCTATACAATTCTTCATTTCCAAAATGTCATGGTAGAATGACATAACAAAGACTGGATGCTTATCAAAATTGGTGAGATCCCATTTTCACTGAATGGCCCAGATCCAGGTCCTCATCTGAAGTTGAATCTTAAACTCCTCAAACTGTGTGTAAATTACATACCCAAATGTTTAAACCACAGTTTTGCTTTTAAGAGATTTGCCCAGGCTCCTTTCAGGCTTGATGTAGATTGCGTCTGAGGGCAGATCCATTCAGCCTCTCCGTCAGCTTAGTTGATTCCACAAACAAATGGCAAGTGTGTCAAAACTCACAACTACGAAGGGCTTCCGAAAGCACAGTTTACACTTGCTAGCCCGGTGGTCTGGCTTTATGAGCAATGGTTAGTGTCATACGCATATGAAGGCACACACGCACAGAAATGGTTGACTCCTGGGGACTATAGCAAGAGCCCAAAGAGCTGTGAAAGCAAAAAAGCAATGACGCTACACCTTGCTTTCATTGCGTTTATCAGAGAGACGACCTTACATGACTGAGGCCATGGGGATTATATATGTTCTAATGCTAAAGTCTGAGTCATTCATTGGTCTTGACGTGTACAAATAAGGGCTTGTGTTTGCTCAAGGTTTGTCAGTATCTTTGCATCCTATACTTTACCCTCCTTTATCTTAATGCAGCTGCATTTACACTCAACATGCAACGTTCATTTCAATGTCAGTAAAGCATAGAAAGGGACTGTCTGCTAGAGCAATGAACAAAGAGAGAGGCTGGTGGTCTCTGGAGAAACCTGAGGGGGGAAAGAGGAAAAGTTTGAGAGGGGGAAGGAGAAAGAGTGAAGTAGATATAAGGGGAGCCTAAGGGGGTCAGATGTGAGCGAGAGGAGTGAGACATCTGGAAAAGAGAAAAAGTACACAGGACGAGGAGGAAATTACAGCTGCCCAACAGTGATTCATTGGGGAAAATTCTCCTCTGCATCTCCCTCTTCACCCTTTTGTCCTCCAACCTCTCTAACTAACCCTCTAACCTCTTTCCATCCTGCTCATGCTTCACAAGGCTGATTGCCAAGTGAAAACACATTTTAAAATGTATTGCTTTTTCACATCAGACAAATAAAAAATATCAATGCTTTCCCATTTCTGCCTCCAGGGACCTGAGTATGAACAACATCAGCGAGATTCAGCCCAGAGCCTTCCATCGACTGCACCTGTTATCAGAACTGTGAGTACAAAATCATTCAGCTCACACTTGGTTCATGAACCCCCTCTGTCAGAATTTACACCAGACAAGAAACAGCCATTTCCTGAGCAGTTGATATGAGCAGACCTTGGAGATGGGTTTGATGGTTCTGGCCTGCCTCTGATCTCTCCCACTATGAAAGCGCCTGCAGCAATGTGTTAGTAGCCTAGTAAGTTGAGATAGCTCTACAAAAGAGGAACAAAAGGGAACTGGATAGTCACTCAGAGAGGGAATGCAGTCCTTAAAATATTTATAGAGTAAGTCTAACTATCCAAGGTGCTGCTCTCTTTTTTTCCCCATTGGAGAATGTAGCAGGAGAAATACACTTGTAGACATGAGTTTGAGCCAAAATGGGCACATTATAGCTTGTAGTACTTTTAAAAGAATTTTAAAGAAAAAAGGACGCAAATGAGGTATATTTGTGCACTCTTGATGTGTCCTGCACATTTAAAAAATAAAACTGACATGATTTGGTTAACTAATCACTCTTTCTGTCTGATGAGTAGATGTAAAACAGTATAGTTGTGTTCTTACAAAGATTTCATCATTTTTTATGTTCAAAGATCTTCTATATACACAGCAATGCAAAATAACAAGAAAAGCTGGTGTTTCTGGTTTTTATAGGCGAGGGTTCTTTAAAATCAGTCTTTGGAAGCTATTACCAAGCAACTTTTAGATAAAGCTCAGCTCCAACTAATATGAAACAAATAATTTAACTACTTTTGCGTCTGTCCCGTAAATATAAGAAAAGCCTGGTAATAATCCATGCATTTGATTAAAGTTAGTTGGGACAGGGATACATCTTATAGGCTGCAGGACAGAGAAGCTCTAGAGGACTGGTCTTGGAAACCTTTGCTGAAAATAATTTACAGTTATCTAACACCTCAGAGCTGATTGGTAACATGGAAGTGGATTGGACTTTTTTGTACCATGTTAAATATCTAGACAGGATAGTCATTAATCCATTCGAACAAATTTTATAAATGGGGTTCCTCAAGGCTCAGTTTCTGGGACTCTTTCTATTTCATTTACATGCTCTTACATGCTCCCATAGATACAAAACAAAATCCTCTCATACATACACTTATGAGACACAGCTTAGTAATTCTTCCCGTATGACCAAAGTTCCTTACAGTCACTGAGTAGATTTGTTCAAAATACTAATAATTGATTGGACCTGTATTTTCTTTTGCATAATCAGAAAATTGTTGAGTTTCTTTGAAGTTTTTAAATCTCCACTCAGCTAGTCTCTGAAACAGTGAGTCATACAAAAAAAAACCAAGGTGGTGTTATATGGTTTTACATTTAACCATAGTGCAAAGCAGTATTAGGCTACTTCATCAGTCTATAATATGGCTGCAAGATCACCAGAAACTATTACCCTTTAAATCAAAAGATGGAAAACAAGTGTACACTTTTCTTTACAGTGGTTCAATTATGGTTCACAAAGGTCTCATCAGTTGCTGCACCTCATTAAAATGCTGCTGCCAAAACCTTTACCAACAACAGGAAAATTGATATCATATCAGAATGTCAAAATCAATTCAACACAATTCAGTTTATTTCTATAGCGCCAATTCACTACACATGTCATCTCAAGACACTTTACCGTTCACCAGATCATCCAGTCCAATTGATTCAAAGGTTTCTATCCAAGGAAAACCAGTTAATTAAGCATTCTTGTAGCGACAGTGGAGAGGAAAAACTCCCTTTTAACAGGAAGAAAACTCCAGCAGAACCAGGCTCAGTTTGAGTCCGACTGGGGTTCAAGGAATTAGAAGCAGAGATAAAAAAAAAAATAATGTAAAAGGCGACCCTTTCAGGAAACACACAGCCAGGCAGACGATCTCAGAGTCAACTTCCATGTCAGAGGATGAAGAGACCATATCCAGCCAGTCACGGTCAGAGAAACAGGACTACATTGGAAAACAGGCCGATCTTCAACATCTAAACAAAGGTGTTGATGGCAGCAGCACAGCTGCAATCCTGCTTTATATCTAGAAGGCACTTACTGGTCTTGGGTTTTACTCCATTTTAATGGTTCTTGTCACATTTTAAACCTTTGGAGTTGGATACTACAGTATGCCTAGAACCTACATAAGCGTTCCTGCAAGAAAGAGCTAAACACAGAGGGGTGTAGAAACCTATGATTCCTTTAAACCAGAATTAAAACATGTCGATTGTCTTTCACATCTTTTGTTTAGTATACTAGGAATCAGGGGATGAGTTTGTTGACAAAACACTTCGAAATGGTTCTTTTTCTTTTCAAAGAAAGGAAACAGAGGACAAAATTCTTTATTTTGAACTGCAGGAACATTTTCAATCTGTTTGTTGGTCAGGTGTGTCCAAACACAAAAACCAACTGAAATGCATGAAACAAATGCTGTGTTCTGAGATGGTAAAAAAAAAAAAAAAAAAATTAAATTATATCATTATTGTGTTTCTGGGGGAATTGTTAGGCAACTTTTGTTAAGAAATATATTGAGTGATCTTGAGAAGATATCTTGTCTCATGGGTCTTGATGCTTGATAAAAAAAGAAAAACCCTTCCCCTGCTTTAATAGTTTGATTACTGTACCAACACCTACAGGGCAGCATGTGCGTGGCTATAGGAACGGATTTGAATCAAGATTGCCACAGACACCAGTAAGTTTTGTTGAAATGAGATCAAACCACTGTTGTATTTTAACTGAAACACACAGATGCCACCTTCTTCATTTAATATAATGCAATTTAGTTTGTGCTTTTTGAAAAACAAGAAACTCAATGGAAAAAAGTCAAAGAAGAGAGATTTAAAAAAAAAATTTTTTTTGAAAACAGACTCTGTTGGCATTGCAGACATTTGACTAGAACAGTTAGCAAATCAAATCTAAGTTCCTAGTTTATAAAAAACAACCTGTAAATGTTCCCTTGGGCTGCGAAAATGAGCAATTCACTCTACTTCACTTCTACTTTTTATTTCCTCTGAATCCTGCAGGGTGTGGGTGTACTTGTTTATGTTACCTATTTAGAATCGTTTTTGGTGTGTGTGTGGGTGGGTGGGTGGATGTGTGTGTGTGTGTTTGGATTGTTTGAACAATCCACTGTTTTCTTTACTAATTCCTGCAGCTGCAGCCTGTGAAGCATGATCCAATGATCATGATGATGAAAAAAAATAAGATTAGCTGAGTAGCTGCTCAGTTCACTTTGAGTCATGGTCCATCTGTCCTTAACTTACAGAACAAAGCTACATTATTTTCTCTCAGAGTCAAAATATTGAATCCAAAGCCTTAATTTATGACACTGTATGAACTTGCAATTCTGAACATCTGCCATATTGAAAAAAAAAAAAATGGTATTGGTGTTATTCATATAATAAGAACCACACAAGATAGGGTGATGTCGGACATAGAGGCTGACATTTGCCTGCACTTGGAGAACTAAAGGGATGCATTCCTGGAGTCCACCACACCTGCAGTATTTGTCTAGAGCCAGTGTTTTAAATGTTTTACAACCCCGTTGATCTCTCTATGTCTCTATCGCTCTGAAATTCTGACACTTTCTGGAGACATTCCACTGCTTTGTACTTCTTCCAAGGATGAAGTTTCACCTAAATGCTAAGGTTTGTTGCCTAACCATTTCTGGAAATGTGCTGAGATGATGAAGATGATGATAATGATGTTCCAAGGCAGGGGAAAGTATAACATTTTTGGACATCCACCTCTGTCTAGACAGTTTAGAGAGAGATGGGTTATAGCAGACCATTATAAGCACAATATAATTACAGCAACTTATACTGCTTAGCAAAACAAACCAAGGGTCTAAGCAGGGTTTGTTTTGAAAAAAGAAATCAGCTTTTGATGTGGGGACTAGCTCACAGGCTGGTAGCTGAAGGAGAGGCTAGGACCTGACATGTTGCGACTGGTATAGTGGTAAACTGTTTGATGTTGGGCTGTACCCTCTCTCACTCTGCTTCCCTCCCTTTCAATTAATTCTATGGCCCCTCTATTCATTTCACTGCAGGCTATTACAAGCTAAAAATTTCTACCTTTGATACATTTCTTTTCATTCTTGTTCTTCCCTCATACTTTGGGAACCAAGCAAAGCAATAAAGACAAATCCGCTTATGGCAAATATAAATTAGTGTCTAATAAAGAAGCTATACTGTCCAACTGGAGGAACTGTGGACTGTCCTTTTTAAAGGGAATAATTTTTTTTATCTTTCTTAACCTTCTTCCCACCTATATTTGTTTAGAAAGCAAACAGCTTATTCATAATAACCAAATAAGAAATGATTAAATTAACACACAAAGAAAAAGTCCTATCTGGCCAGTATAAACCTGCCTCTGATTAACCATAGTATTAACAAAGATATTTAGCTGTATGTGCAGTTGTCATTGTTGACTTAACTCCATGTAGTTCCAGATTTTCTTATTTCAACCCGGTTGATCTGAGTGCCTTTTATTAAGTCTTAATTGAATGCTTTGATCAGTGAATTACCACTTAATTTTCAGACAGACACTCAGTGACACGTAGAATGACGAGAGGAAATTGAAAGGTAAGTCTTTGGTTTAATGAGAGGGCAAAGATTTTCACACTTATGAGGCGGCTTTTAGACTGGTTACCTATCCACCTCTTTATTTTTTTGGCTCTAATATCAAAGGTGATCTGTTTCTCGTAAAATTGTCACTTGGAGCCAAGAGGGTGATGTTACCATAAGACTGCCCCTAAGAAGTCTGTCCCGTAAACAACTTTAGAAGGCGACAGTGGTTTTGGCTCATTTTTATCAAAGTCTTCTCCACTGTACCTCCTATATCAAATTTCACTCTTTCTTCTGCGTTTGCCTTTCACATAATCACCTGCTTTAGTCAAGTCTCTCCCAACCATTATCTCTAGCCATCAATCATCTACTTCTGGTAATTTTAGCTTGGAAAAGAGACAATTTTATATCTCCATCACACTAACTGCTTTGTGTTTTATTGGCTTAGGAAGACACAACGCCTAGGGTAAATAACTCTCCTGCATTCTCCTTCCTACTCATTTATTTCTGTAGTGAACATAATTTGATCTTTGGCCAATCCAGGCTATGATACATGGTTTAGAAAATGTAAAAAAAAACTGAAGTGTAACACCTCTTGCCCTTAATATATAAAACACAAAGCCACCATTGCTGATTTTTCTTACACAACTCAAGTTTGAAAATAAAGGCCCAATAATATTACCCCTTAACTCCATGATACGCTTATAATGATGACCTCATCTTAAAAAAAAAAAACAACAACATGACCTACTGGTTAATCTGGTGGATTTTTCTTAAACTGAGGGCCAATAGCTGTGCATTTAGCAGTCCTACATCACCTATGTAGCAAATAATTGGCAAAGCAGTACATTTTACACCCCAATATTAATTAGCAAAATTCTAATTTCAACTAAATAAGCATAAAAAAACATCTCGGATTCATGATTCAACTTAAACCTGAGATCTAAATCTACCCCTGTCTTCACCAGAACAAGAACTAGATATCACACCTTGTGAAAAGGTATATTAATCATACTTTCTGCAATGCAGCTCAAATGTAAGAGGAATGACGTGGTGAAAGGTCAGAGCTACCCTGTCTTTCCTTTTTGAGATAAGATTGTCTGCTGATATGCCAGGAATATGAAGTTGTTGGGGTTTGAGAGGTTATGATCTTGGCTTGGTTAAAGCTCCAGGTGCAACCCACAGCTGGGACTATCTAGGTCGATTAGAAATTCTCATTTTAAAGCTGCCAACATTACCATTTGTCAATAAGTGTATCTCTGAGAAACGCACTGCATCTCACACAAAACATACCCCTGCTGTGTAAGTTTTACTCCAACAATTTTGGAGGTTCATGATAGATTAAGTTGATGACTTTGAGGGTTTACTGAGGAGTCAAACACAATGTGATTTCTATGGTTAGAATATGTTGTATAAAGGTCACAAAAAGGTATTTCGAAACAAAAGACAGCGATGTGCAAAATCATTTTCCTGTGATAAGTCCTTTTTAATCTCTGTCTTCTTTCATTATCAGCTCCCATCACCTTCCAAGGCTCTGCTGTGCCTCTATCACTTAACAAGATTGGATCCAAAGAGATGATGTTTTTCATCCTTGCTCTCTAACTCTTTAATCTGTCAGTTTGTTTATTATTCCGATGCAATAAGACATGGTGATACGTAGGATAATCAGCAGTCGGCATGCTTCACTAAAATCCAAGCTGATTAGCACTGATAGCAGGGTGGTCTCACCTTTATAAAAAGCAGAACCACTGTTGTTTTCTTCTCTCCCCTATAGATTCTTACAACACTGTCCTCTGTTATTTTACCTATGAATCATTTTAGCAGTGCTGCGTTACGCTGAGGTAGATTTTTCATCTATGCAGAGCAGTGGCCAAGAACAATTCTAACAATCCCCAAATCAAATTAAAAGCAAAAACAGTCTGAGCCCGGCTTTGACAAGAGCAAGGCGCCTTTCATTAGAATGAGATTGATGTGGAATGACTAGGAGGCTAAGTGTGGAACATTCACTCAAACGTGCAATATTTTGCGCAGAGAGAAGCACACACTGATATGATGGAAAGAGTTGGTCCATAGCGAATGCCATTGTTTTGGGGAGGTTGTTCGTTTTTTTTTTTCGTTTCGCAAAAATATCCATCTTCACTTCTGACACAGATTGTCTATTTGACAAATGAAGTCTGCAAAATAAATTTAGCAAAACTTAGTTTAATTCCAGACTGTTATTTTGAACCCTATTGTGCGGTTCATTGAACATGCCATGGCTATATTAAATCAAGGACATAAATACAAAGCTTGCTTTCTAAAACTTAGAAATTGTAAGTTAGCAATATTATCCATCACAGATGACTTTATAATATTTGTTGTTTTTCATCCAAAGCATATGCAACTAATATCTGCCTGTGAACAAAAAATAACAAGAAACAGTTAATCAAGGTGTCATTTTGATATGTAACAATGTTATAAAAACAATGGAAAAAAATATGTAAAACTGTGACTTGCAGGCGTACTGGGACTGTACCTTCCAATAATTCCAGGGGAAAAACATTAACAGGAACATAAAGCGGGGATGCCCCTTCTTCATGTTTCATTTCTTGCATCCTCAGTCTGTCAGCTCAATCGAACAGTTTGTTAAAACAAGTTCTTAATTATTTTTTTTTTTGATTATTGGATGTTATCATAGCCTTTAAAAAAATCCCCTGGATTGCAGTAGATGAGAGCAAAACAAAAGTCTCAGACAGAGAAGGCTACTATGAACTCGTCCAGCACAATTTTTGACCACAAGAACCAGAGGAAGATATTTAGAATAAAGTACAGTAGGTCAAGCTGCTCGTGTTTGTTTTATTGTTGTGAATAGGTTAATCAATTTCCTCTACATATGCAACTTTGTGAAGCAGTCCTAAATTCGGGCACATTTTAGCCATATTTACATTACCATCTAAAAACCGATCGAAAAGAGATCTGATCAGTTAACCATGTCAAGCTCGGTTCCTTATGACCGTTTACACATCACGCTAGCACGGTTTCTTCCTAGTGGTGATCTACGCTACTACTGCTCTCTAGAGGTAAACAAGAAAATCACCCCGGTGGCGCCTGTAACATTCAGGAAGTTATGTTTTGTTATCATTGATATATTTCGTTGTTTGCGGAGAGTAGAGCAAAAAAGGCAGCCCAAATTTCAATGAGAGCCTCAGTCTCTGCTGTCACGTCTTGGTTGTGGTTTAGAGGACCCAAAATGCAGAGGCAGAGAGGCTGAGGTGAATTCTTGTAGTTTTAATGAAAACACTAATAACAGAGGCAAAATTCAAAAATCCAACTAAAATGTAACTCAGACCAGAACCACGGAGACATCAAGGGAAACACGCACAAGGAGCCAGGGAGAGACGAGGTGAGAGGACAATGGCGACAACAGGACCAGCAACTACAAGGAACCAAAAAAGAGTGAGAGCAGAGGGAGAGCATATATAGCTGACAGACAAAGGGAGGGCTAACGAGCTGACAAGGAGCAGGTGTGAGAGGAGACAACGAGGGAGCCAAGGGGAAAGGAACACACACACACACACACACACATGAGGGCAACAGAAAAACATGAGAACTAACATAAATCTAGAAATTACAACAAAAAAGGAATTAAACCAATAAAACTAGGAAACAAAGAGCAAAGTAAAGCACAATATAACCAAAACCATGACATCGGCATCATCCCTGGTCGCACCACGCTCTTTTGATGGCATTTAAAAAAATTTAGAAGATTTCATTGTTATTTACAGTCCTTCTTCTTCTTCTGTTTTGTGGTCGTTGGCAAGCAATTTACTGATGTGTATTACCACCAACTACTGGAAGCTGACTCTAAATAGGAGATAATGCAGCCTGCTCATGCAGTCTTTGTTATCAGAGAACCGCGCCACAATTGAACCATGCTGAGACATGATAATTAACTAGTACCATGTTAGCACGGTTCAGTCTTGTCTGGCGTGGTCTGGTCCAGTTCTGCATACCATTTACACTCAACAGTTGTCTCGGTTATCATGCTCGGACCAGTCTCGGCATGGTTTCAAAAGAGTAGTGTAAATGGGGCTTTTGTTAACTAAGTAGCTAACAAAAGCCCTGGTTATAAATAAAAACTAATAAGAGACCAAAACTAAGCCTTCCTATGTTAACTTACTAAATGCAGAACCATTAAGTATCATTGATTAGTTTGTTCATATCTTTTTGCCATCGGTACCAATCCACCATTAGGGACAACCAATTTATGCTTGACAGAAAGTTGAGGTGCCCAACTAATAAATATCTTTATATCTATGATAATATGATCCCTTAAATTTGTGTTTTAGCATGTTGATATTTAAAAGATGTGGTTAGGGTTGCATGGTCCGCCACTGCTCAGCAATACTAATGTGCAGCACTGAGGTCATCATCAGATGTCAAATACTGTAAGGTTTCACTTGAGTTCTCAATCATGACTGAACTAATGATCTTGGGAAAGCAGGCAAAGCTTAATACTTCCATATATTTATATTTATGATGCATCTTTGCCAAGGAAAGGCTGCTTAGCATAAAGCTGCACCTGTAGAGACATGGTCTAGTTCAGAGGAGGGTGCCAATGACTAATATTCAGCGTATGTGTGAGTGTGTTTAACATAAGTGGGTGGTCTCAGGCTGTGAAGAACTGAATCTGTGTTTAAACTGAATTTCCAGCTTGTGACCTTGGGAGTTAACTTTGCTGGACTGAATGTTATTTATTTGGACATCTCATACACACTCTTGCAAATGACCATTAGGTGCTGTGTTTGATAAACAAACTGATTGGATTGCTTGTGTGAATGTGTGTGGTTTCTCTGCCGTGCTGGGCTCAAGGCCCCTCAGAATGGGCCCAATTTCACCTCAAGGACAAAAGAACAGGCACACGTAGTCACACTTCACACGTGTTTGTGTGCACAAACACTGCGTATGTTCTCATTCACATAAATGTACTATATTTTATATGTGCTTGTTGACCTAATCTTAGGTAATACTCACTCATCAGCGTTCCCAGGACTGGTGAAGGTTTCAGGTTGCATTTTCAGTCAATAACAACCACATTGAAAGGAAAATTCTTTCTTTTGCATACTGCTTCAAACATAACCCCAAAGCTCTAACTATTGAATGAAGTCATTGTCGAGAAGCCTGATCCAAAATCATTGAGGAAAATAACTGACCAAACCATTAATCTGAGACTTGTATTTTTTACCCTGGAATTATAATTGTATTTTCTACTGAAAAATTTTTCTTTTTTGAAATTTCTAGTGGTTAGCAGTGCGCTTGTGCTCTGAGAATGTTAAAAGCATGCAGTTCGATCCCGACAGCCTGCACCCTGGGTCCCTGAGAAAGACCCTTACCCCACAATGCTCCCTGGGTGCCGCACAATGGCAGCCCACTGCTCCACAACGGGATGGGTTTCATTGCTTTGTGTTTTTGACAGTGTGATAACAAAAAAGTTGAGTTTTGTTCTATTCTATTTTTCTATCCTAATTTTTTTTTCTTTTCTCAGGCGAATATCCGGGAATCAGCTGAGGTATATCTCTAGCAGTTCTCTCCAGGGTCTTCACAACCTCAGAGTTCTGTAAGTACCCACCTTATGTCTCCTTTAATAAATGGATTTAGCTTCATCCAGTGCTGAATGTTCTTGGATTATTCAGGGAAGCTCCCCTCCTGTCTGAAATAAAATTCACTGGCCACGCATCATTAAATGTAGTGAAAGTTTATGGATTGGAAGAGACAAGTTATGCTTGTAGCTCAGTTCAAGTTTTAAACAAGCTTGAGTTCCAAGACTGAATTTATGGACGTACCTACGTTTAGCACCTCCACAGGTGTGGAAAAGGAACTTCCGAATCCCATTCCCCACTCAGACCTTTCAAGTGTGAAAAGATTGCTTCATAATTCCAGCTGTTTCCTGTGAAACCTTAGCTTATATCTTACGATCCATGGCTACTAACTATTAGAATGACAGCAAAAATACAATATTTACAACAACAAAAAAGCATGCATGTAACAAAGTAGAAAGTGCGTTTTGGCATCTGATATTTCATAAGATGTGGCCAGAATTTGAGTGATTTTTTTTTTAGGTTTAAAAGAAGTTTTCACAAGCCCTGGATGAAGCCAATCTTGGGCTCTGGCTCGGAACAGTTTAGGGATTAATGCCACAAAATATAAACTAAGCTAGTACAAAGTGGTTTGTAATCTGAGAAAGTTCCGAAACGGATCAGGCAAACCTGTGTATATTTTATGAATGTGGTTTATGAAAATCACCAAGACAAGTCATAAATGACTTTATAGCTGGCTCTGCCAGCCACGGTAGAGCTAACAATGCCAACAATGAAAATAACTTCAGAAAGCCTAAAAGGTTGACAGAAATCAACTCCCGAATAATGCTTTCACAGCCTTGCAAAAAAAAAATAATAATAATTCACTTTGACTTAAACCTTTCAAGTATAGGTACCCTGTTAAATCGTTCTTAATGCAGTCTACAAATGAAAACCTAATAAAGCATGTTGTGAATTTTCATACAGAAAATTTTTTCTGTAATTAGATGTCAGGAAAGCAGCAGTTTTTTTTTTTTGTTTTTTGGTGGTCATATAGGTTTTTTGGAGATGTTTGAAGCACAGTAATGTTTGAAAAGAATATTGATAAAAGATGTTAACATTTCAATGAGCAATATTCAATCTATGAGTGGGCAGCCAGGGTACAAATCAGTGAAGCAGTCAGGAAGGCCATGGCAACAGCTTTTGTTTCATGTTGATTTGTATATTTTTGTTTTGTTTTATTTCTTCCTTCTTTTAATTTATTAGCCTAACCGCTAACAAATTTAGGGTAGTTGCTATATCCTATTCTAATGCATTGATCAGATGACCTTCAAATTTCGGCCAACGCTACAATGGAGTGGTTTAAATCAAATTATATTCAAAGCATGTGGAAGAATGGCCAAGTATTAGTCCAGAATTCAAACAAGTCCAATTATAGAATGAATGTTTATGTTACAGAAAAAATCTATCAAACCCCATTTTTTTTACTTGAATTTTTGATCTAATATTTTGTAAATAAGAACATCTACAGAGGCATGTTTATCCCACAACATTGCTGCTCAGCAACACATTCAGATTTGAATGGTCTGTAGAAACTGATGATGAGAGAAAGATTGAGAAAATTAAGAAATAAAGAGAAAAGTCTATTGTTTCCGTCCCACTTCCCCCAGATTTTTGCACCATTCTTTTAAGGATGACATCACCAGCCCACCCAAGGAGGTTCTTGTTCTTTCTTCCTCTTTCTGGCCCTCTTCAAGCTTACCCAGACCCGTTACCTCCTGTGTCAGATTTCCATCACTATGGAATTATTTGTTCTGCTCAATGTGAGCTGATCTGATTTCTGCATCTAATTAATTTGTTTGTCCTTCTTTAAGGATGCTACAAAACAACCAACTAGAGAGACTTCCTGACGATGCGCCATGGGACCTCCCCAACCTTCTGTCCTTGTGAGTTTCTCTCTTACACTTATTGCACACATATTCTAATAATGCTGCTCTACCACATCCAGCAGGGAATAAAACACCCCTGGCCACCCACACATCCTAGCTCTAACCACAGTGCAGGTATAGAGTACTGCTGACAAATTGCAGACCGTACCCCAGTGCTGGCTGCAACAGTCCTGCTTTCAATGCAAGAGCCTGATGGTAACGGCTCTGATTGTGTCATAGTAGCATCTGGAAGCCATGAGGGAAACAGCAGACACTGCAGGCCAGCGAGAGCATCTCCAATGAGCTGTGAAACAACCCTATTTTCCATCAATTCCTTCTCTCTTCCTCCTCCGCTCATACTTCTCTGTTCTTCCCCCACCACCCACGCAGCTATCCCTCCGGCTAATGAGTGTGTTTGGTGGCTTAATTGTCTAATCTGTGGGGTCACAAATGAATGTCAGCATATATGTTTAGACCAGCGCGTTTGGACCTCCACTTCTGCAATTCCTCACCCATGCCTCTTTGTCTCAACTTTGCCCCAAGTTACGTAGGCCAATTCTCCGCTTTCCAAATTAATAATTCTTTGCAAACATTCTCTCTTTCATCAGACAGACGCACAAATTGCTCGAGACCAATGAAATAGGGGGTGGGCATGTTCAACATGAAACTCTTCTACCACCTACCACGTTTCTCTCTTTCCTGTAAAGTGAGCCTGTGTTCCCTAAATAGTAACAAATCCTGCACACTCACTCACTCGCAACATAACCAATCTATAAAAGCTATTTAGCATATACAAGGAGATGGTCCACCTGTTACTATCCTTACCCCAATTCTTGAATGGGTAATTATTCACATTGATACCTGGCTGTCTTCATGTATGCGTGAGGTCTACTGGTGTTTTTGATTAGAGTTTAACACATGTAATGAAAAATATGCACTCAAATATACACACAAAGCCAATGGAGAGAGAGAGAGACGCACCTTGTCATTATAGTAATGATAAGCTCTGAAGAGTAAGATTACTGGAAAGGCTTTGGAGAATGAAACTTGTTGGCGCCTCTCATTGGCAGGAGGCACATCAATTGAAAAGATAGAGAGATCGTAAATGAGTCAGGACAAGGATTTTACATTGGTATAAACATATAAAGAAGGGTATATCCTAAGTTAATCATTACTTAAGCTTAGCAAAAATCCCTTTAAGTGCAAGAACTGATTTTAAAAAATGCCTCTCACCATTTGGAACAGGATGGGGGGAGGTGTTGTTTAGTTTGGTCCCATCACAAGCTCATACTTGTGTTTCAGGCCTCAACCTGCTGGTTAAGAAGCATAATCGCTAACGATGATCTCCTCACAAGCAGTTGTTAATAAGTACAGGCCTGCTTTTTGGAGCTTGACTAAATACACTGCGTTTAAAAAATGTGCTCCTTCAACTTCCTTATTGCATAAAAGTTTAGCCATCTGGAGAATTGAACCAGCAGAGGCAGGTTCTCAGCGGTATTTTAAGAGATCTTTTTCTTTCTGTGTCCATTAAACTTTGATGTGATGGGCAGGAAATAGTCTGCTTTATTGGTTTTATTGGAACGTTCCCCATTCTGTCTGGACCATGTGGAGACCTGAACACTCTACTCAAAGGAATGCTTATTATTTTGCCCCGGAGAACAGGTCAAAAAGTTGAAGAGTCCTCTGAAGTATTTATGCTTTCATCTTTGGATTTTTATCAGGGACAAACAAGTTCCCTCTTTTAACAGTAGGTTCTTGGATGATCAGTGGGACTGAAAATGTTTACATTTTTTTTTTATCAAAAATATTATTCTTTAAGGGGGGAAAAACTGTTCCCTGGATCTTCCTATAATAAAACGGTAAAATGTGTCCAGTGTCTTTATCTCTGAAGGATGAGTTCTTGACATCATAATATGACTGAACGTTTTGGATTTGCCTCATGGAGCAGGACAATGACGTAATGGTTATCACTGTTACCATGCAGCACAATGGTGCAGGGTTTTAATCCTGGTCTGGGGTCTTTTTTGCATGGAGAATAGATGTTCTCTCTTGGTATTCTGGCTTCCTCCTTAGAAGTGAGTGTGTGAGTTTGAGTTTTTCATATGTGTCTCTATGGTGCCCTTTGACAGACTGGACAAGGTGTAACCCCACATCTCTTTAATGCCTTTGAAGAAAGACACCAACCCACCCATGATTCCGTGAGAATAATGGGGTTTAGCAATGGATGGATGAAGTGACCTTGTCAAAGCTAGGATTTAAATTGAGTCAGATGTGGCCTTGATTAGGTCATGCTCAAATTGCAAATGTTGCTGAATTAAAACTAGTTGGAGAGAAGAATGGGTTAAAACTGTGAACATGTTCTACAAAGACTGCTAGTCGTTGTAAATGCTTGATGGAAGTTGCTGTTGACAAGTGTAGAGGAAAACCCCTCATTAAGTTTAAATGGCAGTTACTGTGCCTTATAGGATTTTGGGTGGTTTGAGTAGAATTTTGTATTTAATCAGCTTATTTTTATAATATTTAGATTTATTTTTCAATAACCTGAAACATTTTATGGGACAATAAAGTTAAAACAATGAAAATGTGGAAGGGTTTAAAACTTTATAACGGTACATTGAGCATACGGATATAACTTATTCCAGTTGTGTGTAATAATATTCATGTGTTTGTGTGTTGCATCGTGGCTCTCTGTGCATTTCAGTTTTATGCATCAGCCAGAGAAGACAGTTTTATGGAAAATATTCTATAGAAGAAAAGCAGTATTTAAGTTCACATTTCACTTTGATGACGCTTTCTCTTTGGTGTTGACCTGGAGTGGCAATGAGGTTCGGAAGCGTTGAAATCACTAGCATTTGAAAAAAAAAAAGACTGGTTAGCAAGGGTGTTTTAAATATAAACTGGGTAAAATAAATAGTAAATAATTTACAATGTTTCAATGTGAACATATTTCTAAAGGCCGTATTGACATGAAATTTGAACAAGGTGGTGTTTTTGGAATGACATGGAGTACATTACGTCCATGTCTGTTTGTTAGGGCATCTAAAGAGATTGATTTTGTTCTAGTCTTAAAAAAATATTGTTTTGATTTAAAAAAATAGTACCTGCTAATTCTAGGTGATTGCTGGGATGATTAAAAGTTTTGACCTCCTTCTGTAATCAATGCCATCAGACTATTTTGCAAAAATTAGGTTGTGAAGGTGTTGGGAACACAAAAAACATCATAAGATGACCTCACCTTGGTAATGACTAATTAGTAATTTTTCCGTCATCAGTTTGGACTGAACTAGCTGTTTTTTTATTTGCATCATAGAGGAGCAGGATGGCTTTCTGATCACAGATAGAATTTAGTTGGTGTCGTGACCTTTTTTGACCACCCTTTCAGTGTGTTTTTATTAATATCTCTCTGTAATTTAACATTATCACACATAACCTAATTAGTGAGCTTATTTGTTTTCTTCCTGTACATGGATTACTTGGGTTGTTGTCAACATCTGCTTAACATTTCATTTCGGTAGCACCTTTAAAACATGTTCTCAAAGCCTGGAAATGGATGCTAGAAATTAATGGAGAGGGCCAAAGGGAGCAAAGAGATTAATGAATAAATGTGAAAGGCCAGAGAAAGAAGAATAACAGGAGGAAGTGGTCTCAGCTTGTCAAACTTGCCTTGAGGGGATCATTCATCACTATCGACAGTGTGTATCCATTAAACTGTTTACTCAGGATGTTTGTCTACACTCTTTGCTTCTGGGTATAAGGTATTGAGGGATAAAAAGCACAGATATCTTTTAGGTTCCCTATGGTCAAACACCTAGAAGTGTTCATCGTCATGGCTTTAGCAAATGAAAGCAAATGTTTGTGCTGTTTGATGCAGCTCTGTCAGACCTGATAGTAACTGAGATTCTGATGGAAAGAATGCCGACAGGAAGAACGACTCAGGACACATTTAATGGTCTTTCCCCTTTTCCAGACATGGATCGAAGAACTTTATACAACATAAATAACTCGAGGACAAGAAAAACAGGCTCATCATAGTCATTCGTACATGTTTGTGTTTTTCTCATCTTACATTCTATGCTAGTCTGAACTCGACATAGGTTATTTAGCAGGGGAATAAATCATAATGAGGAGTTCCTAAGAAGTTGTGGCAAAGATGAAAGAGAGGGGATAAAGGGCATGTAATCCTTATAATGCCATCCCCGTAATCCATAGCGTCTAGCATCATTACACAGCTACAAATACACACCAAAGTATTCATGCAAAAACACTCAACTAAGGTGATTTTTTTTGTGTGTCCCACAGGCGTCTTGATGCAAACCTCTTGAGCAAGGTTCCAGCTGAGGCGTTCAGTGGCGTTCGCTCGTTGAGACACCTGTGGTTGGATGACAACTCCCTAACAGAGATTCCTGTATTGGCCCTAGATTCTCTACCCTCTTTGCAGGCAATGACATTGGCCCTGAACCAGATCACCCACATCCCAGATTATGCATTCACCAACCTCTCGGGCCTTGTGGTTTTGTAAGTAATATCTTAATTTGTGCCATTTTACTGTAGGGAAGATGAATATTAAACACCACAGCATTTTTTTTTCTCCCTGAAGGCTATTATTTAATGGGCTTCTTAACATGTCAAAAAAGATGTTATGAAAACAGATGTTAGGAAACCACTAAGTAAAACACACAAAATAATTTTACACAATCTACTTAACAAATAGAATTATGTGCAATAAAGTGGAACACCAGAGGAAATAAGTATTGAAAACACATACTACAATTCAGTAGGAATACTTCCTTTGATAATAACAACTTAACGGAGAACTAATGCCCTTATCATTTTTTTTCATGATTAAAGTCTCAAACAAACAAACAAACCATCAAAGTCTGTGGAATTTTGACAATTTTTGACAACTGCACATTTGTTGCAGTCCTACCTTTGTGTCTAAAAGCATCTGTTAGGTGCTCTACTCCTGTTTAACAAATCTACTGCACCGGATTTTGATATGTTGGTGATTCTCAGTCATCCAGGTAATAGTCATACTACCGGTAAAAGTAAAAAAAAAAACAATCCACTGGACTTTGTTTCCAAGTTTGAAGCGAAACGTCTTCAAACTTGAAAACAAAGTCCTTTGGATTGTTTTCTTTAACTTTTTGGAATAACCTGATTTTTCTGCATTTGTAGTGGCTCAGTTGAGCCTCAACTTATCACTCAGGAACTGTTCCCATCGATAATCTGATGCAATGGAAGTTTTGGTCACGCCTGTGGCCTCAGGCATCTCTAGAGGCAGTTGCTCAAACCTATATGGCTCAAGACCACTGGCCTCCTTCACAGGACCTTCTCTTTTCTATGTCTCTGCTGAAGACGATTGGAGATAAATCCTCCACCGCAGACAAGTTTGGAGAAGCAGCTGTAGAGGCAAACATTGAGCTCCAACTGTTGACCCATTATCACCCATTATCTTTAAATATTGATTCATTCTCAATTTACTGGTGCATTTTGACCTTCTTTTAATTAAAGGTGAATTCACATATTCCATGTTTGGTCTGCTTTAAACAAACCGCAGTTTGGTCCAGAGCTTTTGTGCAGGTTGAATATACTCAAATAAATCTTGGTCCCGACTAAACAACGTGACCAAGAGTCTCCATTTGATGTGGTCTGGCTCACTTATGGGGTGAATATAAACAAGTTTTGATCTCACCCAAGTACAGGAAAAGTACACCTGTTTAGACTTAGTGATCAAAATTGTAGAATCTGTAGTGATAGTTATGAAGGCAGACCTGATCTCCAGTATTTTGTTTAAGCATCAATCCATCCATATGTTTTTATTTAGAGCACACTGTCCCCTTGAAGCATGCATTCGCCAACTTTGTCCTGAAATAGCAAATAGTTCAACCCAATGTTGAATGAATGATCTTGACAATCACAACAATTTTGCAAACATAATAACAGCACAATAATGCAGAACAGAAATGCAACACGCAGGATTTTCATGATAGTGGAGTCTTGTGCAGCAAGTGCTCGTAGATGCCATGGAAACATAGTTTTAGGCAATTCCAGGCCTTTTTTGAAGCTTTATTCAAGTGGATCTTGCTGAACTGATCCACTTTTTATTTTTACTCCTCTGTAAGAAATAATCTGAAAAGCACCTTGTAATTGATTTTCATTATGGATTGATGTCTTCCACTTTCTGAATACGGCTTAAGTGGTGATCACAGGAAAATTCAGATCTTTTGAAATACAGCAGGCCTACTGTACAGTATACTGTATGTACACCAATGGAACCAATATGTTTTGGGACCAATATGGTTGCAAATGTCCTGATAGGTATTTTTTCTAATCATCATGACATGTCTCTTCTCCAATGCTTTGAAAATATGAAACTTTTCTTTTAGTATTCAGTTCGCTAACAACATCAAAGAGCTATGGTACGGACCTTGTTTGACTTATTACTCAAGTAAAACTGTAGACAAAGTAAGAGCTTGAAAGGATTCCAGATTTCTTCAAAATTACACACTCATAACCATGTTTGGAGTTGTGCTGATTGATATATTACACCCTTTTGAAGTACATAATTTAACTGTAATGTTTGACTAACTATCCCCCCAAAAATATGAACCTTTTATGGACTTTTCCCAGGCATCTCCACAACAACCATATACAGAGCATGGGCTCAAGATGTTTTGAAGGTTTACAGAGTCTGGAAACACTGTGAGTATCTCACATGTGCATGCTTTTTAAAACATCATCAAACCTTTTACATTTTATTCACTTTATCTTTACACAGTTTTTACACAAGATAAGTTTGAAATTCTTTCATTCCCTGGACCTTAATATAGTAGCCTTGTTTCCCCCCCCAACATTGATTTAGGCTTTGTAATGATTAATTATTAGCAAGGACCTTTGCGCGTAATACCTCATAAAGTGAATATGACTTAAATCCATCACTTCTAACTCCTTTGCAGAAGTCTTTTTTTATACTGTATGTGCATAATATTGCCGAGTGTTACCATGAAAACCTGGAAATGAATGTTTTTCTAAATCATATGTAACAAGAGTGCCAAAAAATTTTAAGTGTCGGTCTCAAATCTGAAGTCAGAATGATTAATGTGCTGGTAATTTCAGCAGGTGCTCAACAAGCATTTTTCAAAACCACAAGTAACAATTGAACAGGAATGCAAAGATGAAAAGATCCCTTTTGATTACCTTGAAGCATCATCAATGGAGTCCTCTGTGTTTTGTTTAGTAATTGCTAGGCAGTGCTAAGGTCAAGAGCAGCACAGCGTGGCTCCAGGACAGTTTTCCTGGAGGACATGCCATAACCGTAATAACCTAATCCTAACCACATGCCAATATGAAGACCGCAGAAAACCGACATAGTGAAAGAAAGTGTGAGACCCCTCCCGCAAAATTCATGGTGGTCTGATGAAAACACTGTTTCTGGCATGCAGCTTTAACAACCTGTTAAAGTGTAAAAAAATTATGCATTATTTCTTTATGACTATGTGTGTGGGCATGAAAGCGTATGTGTGAATATACTCAAGTACCTTGGCCTGTGCGATCATAAACGTATGGCTCACTTTACACTCACGCTGAAAGCCATAATGCATGCTGGGAAGTGTGAGAAACTCCATGGAGGATGAAGGGAAACCAGAGAAAGTGAATAGGAGGGATGGTGTCCTTTGGACGAGAATAGTGTGTGTTAAAATGTTTGGGCTGTCACAAGGCAACAGAGATGGCTGATTCGACAGGGTAAGGTGACAGGTTTCACTGATGTGGAGACTGTGCTGGTATTTGGGGCTAAGCTCCTGCTGCGGCTTTCCTTATGAAAAATAGGAGACACCATCTGCAATACCAAGACTTACGTCAACCCCTAGCATCTACATATAAATCATAACTGTAAGGAGCTCACTGGCATTTGCAAACAGGACAGAGCAGCAATCATTTTCCAAAAGACACTGAGAGGAAAAGATACCCCACAGATTGCTTCAACAAGACACTTAAGTTGTTTAAACCGCAAATATATGTGGTCAAGTACAGTACTTTGACTAGCTGGGGAAATTGCATAAGACATTACATAAGTGTTTATGGGAATCCCCATGATTTAGTGGTTTAAGTCTCTAAGATGAATACTGGGGACCAGTGTTTGAATTCTGGTTTTGTTAGGAATGCCATCTGGCATAAAAACTTAGCCAAGTCTGTGAGCGAGTCATATTGACTTGCTGTGGTGACCACTGAATAAGGAAGCAGCTAAAAGTAAACAAACATAAATGCACACTTGCAATGGAATACAGTAAAAAAATGCACATAAAGGTAACTCATGCACAGAAGCTCCTGGTCGGTTTTTGCCATATTTATAAATATCCAACGATGCGGATCATATGGGTCATGCAGATAATTGGCTAAGGATTTATAAAGGGGGATAGTAACATTTATTCAATGACATTTACTTAGTGAGATAAAAAAATAAATAAAATGCCTCAAATTTCTGGCTACTCCACCCATTCTTTTTATTAGGAACAAGCACATTTTAACCAAAAAGGCACCAGGCAGACACAGAAAGTTAAAATAATTAAAAGGAAGATTTTTAAAGTTTCTATTTGCTAACCACACTGTTGAACTGAATGCAAGCCATAGATACTGTTACAAGGGTTAATAAATACCCAATACGTACACACAATAGAAATTTTTACTTTATTTTTCAAAGCCAAGCTATGTATCCTTACAATGTGTGTCACCAACCACTGCGACTGACATTTATTTTTTGAGATCCGCATACAAAGAAGAAGAGAAAATAAATGTTAGTTACGTAGAGCAGAAATCGGGGTGGGCAGATTCTTGCCCCAGCCATGTGAAACCAGCAGCTCTTTGGCTAAGTTGTTTAAAAGTGAGAGCTCCTCTACTTCATTCATCATTCTTACATTGTGTGAGGCATTTCATTAAGACCACAGAAAATGTTGAGGGTTAAAAAGCCAAATTATAGCTCCTGAAAATCCACCAGGCACGTTTTACCTAAATAAAAATAACAATGGCTTAAGTGCTCTCCAAATCATGTTACAAACAACTACACTGATTAGATTGGTTTCATATGCCAACATCTAATTAACTTCTCATTTAGCTTGTTTCAGATGATGTTTTGGCTTGATTAACTTGTCTCTGTCTGGGTTTTTGGGCTCCACTATGCTTTTGCTATGTGGGGTACAAAATTAGACTTAATGACTGTAGATATTATTTATTCATGACTGTTTATCTTACTTTTAGGGATTTAAACTACAATGATCTGCAGGAGTTCCCTGTGGCAATCAGGACACTTAGCAAACTTCAAGAACTGTGAGTACCCCATATGCACGCACACACCAAAAAATACACCTGTCCGGCATGACTAGCATGTTTGCGTTATCCCGAGTAATCCCATTAAGTGATTTTAATGTGGCTCTCGGATACATTCTCTCTCGCCCCAAGCAGGTGCTGGCTACACACCCACGCAGCCACTCGCCCTGCACATACACACAGATGCACACTCACAAACCGTGTTTTTCCTCGGCTTGAGCAGATGTTTTACAGAGTGCATATGTGTCACAGATACAGCATATGTGTTGTGTGTTTACGTCTCATGTGTCCAAAAATGTTCTTCAGCTGTGCAGTGGCAGGTGCAATGTAAGGGGCACATGACTCGCTCCTCCAAACAGCCCAAAATGCAAAATAACTAACTGGTTGTTTTTGCATGTTCAGGGGCTTCCATAATAACAACATCAAAGCAATCCCTGAGAGGGCCTTCGTGGGAAACCCTCAGCTTCACACCATGTGAGTTTCATGCTTATTCACAATGCTACAACTTGCACATATCAAATAAACACAACTGGAATTTAATGTCAGCATCACTTAAAGCATAGTTCATTCAAAGCGGACCATTCAGTATGTGGCTACGTAGAGTTAAAACCAGATATTTACATACACTGAACTTAAAGATATAATACCTTCTCTTCTTAGATTGAACCAGACTAAACCTTAATTTAGCTCAAGTAGGATTGCATTATTTCCTTATTTTTGCTAAATACCAAAAAAATTAAAAATAGATTTGTTTTTGTTGTTTTAATTCTTCAGTATGTTTCTCAAATTCAGACATCCAAATTGATTTACTACTTTAAACAGGTTCTTTAAAGCCTAGAACGTATTTTCTTTTCTTTGCAATTGACAACATTTAAACAGAGTGGAGGCAAACCCCTATTGTCTAAGGAGGCTCAGGAATGAAATGCTTTGTTGTGTGACAACATGGAAGGAAAGATTATGAAAGATATCTAAAGATACCTGAAGGTTTTGAGTTCATGCCTTTAAACATCTACTTGCAAGTATAAATGGGAATGTTAACCAGTGCTGCTTAAGAGTGATGGTGGGTTTCATTTAGCAAGGATTAAATGGAATTATTTTGCTGTGAAAAGAGCAAATTAACCCCGAAACAAAAACAGAGGACCTTGTGGAGATGAGTGAAGAAGTTAGAGCATCGTTTACTGCATCTAAAACAAATCCCTTACTGATCTTTACTGAAAGGCCGCTCAGAGAGGAAGAAGTCATTTCTCCAACAATGTTTCTGTTTCTGCCAAAAGGAATCAATACATAATTAAGCCAGCTATTACCCCAAATGTGTGAAGGAATGCAAAAAAAGTTTGATACTTGTCACAACAGTTTGTTTCAACATAATTGACCGCAAATATGTCTGATGTTTTGACTTTAATGAAATGTTGAAAAAGTTTTTATTTATTATTTAGCAAATAAAAATTATATTTCTAATCTAATTCCTTTTCTTATTTAATAGAAAAGGAAATGTTTAGTGTGATTCAATACCAGGCAAAGAGCAAAAAAATAAAGCTTTTTAATGCTTAAGTACCTTTAAATGTCTGTTTTCAGTTCTATTTATTTATTAATAATTGTTTTCTTGCAGCCACTTCTATGAGAATCCCATCCAGTTTGTGGGGAAATCTGCTTTCCAGTTCTTACCAAAGCTGCACACTCTGTAAGTATGTGGGCAATAAAAACCATTCCAGTGTGTTAGCACAAACACCGTTTAAATCATCCTCTGGCTTTTGCAGCCAGAGCTCAGCGAACATGTCTAATAGCCTACTGAATGATGTTGTGTTACTGTATTGCTGTGCCGTGTGCTGCGGTAGAAGAAGAGTGAGCTGTAAGAACATGTTGAATAGTGTGACTTATGATGTCTGGTGAGAAGGCCAAAACAGCCTGTGTTGATGTTGGAGGAACAGTTTGATGGCTGAAATGAGCTGTTAGACAGGGGCTGCATTTATGTGTGTGTATGTGAACATGAGAAAGAGAAGGGGAAAAAAAAGAGCAGGTTTAAGTTTTGTTCCTTTTCTTTTTTTTTTTTTTTTTACATCAGTTCTCTGAATGGGGCAACACAAATTCAAGAGTTTCCCGATTTAAAAGGAACAACCAGCCTGGAAATTTTGTAAGTTTTAAACACTTAATAATATCTAAACAATTAAGGGAGTCTCTAATACTTAGGAAACCAATAGAATAATAATGAAGGTGTATGCTTGTTATATTACTTTGAGAAAGGTTTGGTGGACCAAATTGGTTTCCCTCCACTCACAAGACTGGGTGAATTTTTCTAGTTACTTTCTTTCCAACATTAATCCAAAGATGCTTTTCAAATTTTCCTCTATAGGACGCTGACCAGAGCTGGTCTCTCAGCTCTTCCAATGGATCTATGTGAACAGTTGCCTCATCTAAGAGTGCTGTGAGTGAATGCAAACAGACACACACACACATAAGTGAATGACCAAAAATAAAATGGCACAAAAAAACTCAAATGAGGAGAGCAGTGTCCCAGATCTTTAACTAATATAAATCTTTCATTGTGAAATTCAACTGTACCGCTAAAAAAAAAAAAAAAAAAGCGCAAACAACTGAAATGTATTGTCCTACAGTATCCTGTTGCTCACAGAGCTGACAGGGGGTCAATGCATTTCTTTGTGTCTAAGTTTCTGTGTGTTTTGTTTTAATTATTGCTATTATGTGTTTAGGGAGCTGTCTTACAACCAAATAGAGGACCTTCCTAGTTTTTACCACTGCTCTGCACTTCAAGAGATGTAAGTCATTTCTCGCTTTCTACTATTCTCTTTATATAAAGAAATGTTTGATTATCAAGGGTATCAAGTGTTTGAAACAGCTATAGTTTAAAAACTGCTCAAATTTTCCATCGTATAAAGTCATGTCTAAAATCGAATAAGTTGCTCCATCTCCATCTGGTCGATACACTTCTCAAGATAGGGTCGTACATCTGTGTTGTTCAATCAAAAATATATATGTTTGAATATTGTCATGTCCTGAGACCAGGCATGTGTCCGATTTAAGTTGTGTACCTTTGAAACACTTCTCTGTATGTAAGCCTCTTTATTTCTGTTTTCAACAGCGGACTGCAGCATAATCAGATCAAAAGAATAGAGTCGAGCACCTTCCAGCAGCTCTCCTCTCTTAGAGCACTGTGAGTCGATCTTCAATCTAATTTTCCACTTTCTCCCACATGTCTCCCATTAGTTTCTTTGTACAATTTACTGTACCCGGAGAGTGGGTCATTTATGAAAGGAAATGTTATAGGTTTTATTGCCAGATGATCCAATTCACATTTGGATTTTGGCAGTAAACCTATATTGCAGCAATGTTGAATGTGGATGTGTTAGAAAAAATGCTGTATGTATTCAATAAGGGTTTTTATTGGTTGCGTTTGTTGATTATAATGTAAAGTACTTGTAAAGTACTTTTTATGAATGCATTGACATGTGGCTTATAACAGAATAGAGCTACAAGGCATCCCTCCACCTTAGTAAACCTTTTCCTTGAAAGTTGTTGAATGTTTGCTGTTTCATCGACGTTTTAAGTATTTCATTTAATAAATGCCTTTGTGTATAATGTATAAACATCAAAGACCCGAGACTAAACCCCTTTTCCAGAACAAAGAGGCTGCATGCTTGTTTATGTCGGGGCCTGCTTGAATCTCGTTTTAGGATATATTAACTGGTCATGATGTCATTTTGAGTTGAATCGAAATTATTTGATGTACTGTTGAACCTATTTATAACATTCCCTAGTTTGAATGAAGATGCAAAAGTCATCTCAATTCTTAAGTTTGAGACAAACAGGAATTTGCACATTATAGACCTACTTTCATCTTCTTATAGTTTTCCAAGATTTGGAGAAGTTATTCCACAAAACAAATCTACAATTACATTGAGAAACATGATAGTTTTAGACCCAATAGAGGAACCACCTTGGCAACACTGGATCTTGAGAAAAAATGTTAATTGCTAAAGTTAAAAAATATTTTGTTAAGATTTTTCTATTTTATCCAAAGATCTTGATACTGTTGTAAATTAATAATGATAAATCTGTACAATTAAATAATTAGAGGTGGGGCCCTTTCTTGAGCTATCTGAAGAGCAGATCTCAGTATGTCTAAGTTAATTGATTCTAAGTTGCTAACAGTCTCATGCTGCCTCTCACAGGAGTCATTATTAAGACTTTATTGTTTAGCACTGCTGCCTTGCAGCAAGAAGGTTCCGGGATAGTTTCCCGGCCCGGGGTCTCTCTGCATGGAGTTTGCATGTTCTCTCTGTGCATGTGTGGGTTCTCTCCGGGTACTCTGGCTTCCTCCCACAGTCCAAAAACATGACTGTTAGGTTAAATGGCTTCCCTAAATTTTCCTGAAGTGTGAGGGTGAGCATGAATGGTTGTCTCTATGTTGCCCTGCGATGGACTGGCGACTTGTCCAGGGTGTACCCTGCCTCTCGCCCATAGACAGCTGCACCCATTTGTGACCCCGCTTGGGATAAAGCGTGACAGAAAATGGATGTATGGATTGATGTTTACAACAAACTAAATTCTTAATTTTTGGTAATTGAGACAATGGTGAGAACATGAAATTATATTTAATAGGATTAAAAAATGTTTGTTTGGCATCACTAGTAACGGCATGTGTCCTATTTATTCTGCAATTTTAGCCACTTTGTTCCCTTTAGAAGAACAAATGCAACTATTTTACTGTATGACATCATATGCCTTATTTTGCTCTGGTGAGCTGGATAAATGGTGTGCCAGGCCAGATTTGGTCTGCAGGCCTCAATTTGGCAGATAAATATTAGATGTTGACAGTAAGGTGGTCATATAAAAGCTCTTCATGCAGAAAAAGGTGGCTAGCAGTAGGTTTGCAATTGACATGAATGACTGGAACAATGGTGGATATTTCTAAGAAGAGGTTTAATGATGGATGTTTTGAAGTTAGTCACAGACTATGAGAACAGAAACAATCTTAAGAGAAGAAATGGCATCCTCTTATCACTAGTCTTAAAAACTAAAAGAGTGACACTTAAAATCAATACATTTCAAAAGAGGGATTTTGTATCCTCATACTGACACCTAATGGTCAAACTTTACAAAGTACAGATTTAATATTGATTCCAGACTACTGGTGAATCAAATACACTTTCTCTTCAGCGCATTTTAAATAATAAAAAAAGCTTTCGCCTGATTCTGTGATAGTCTGGATTTAAAAACGGAGACAGGCCAGAGTTGTCTCTTCTTTCAGAGGGTATGGGAAGGCTGCCTGACAAGTATGTAACTGTAACTTCCATTTCAGGTCCATTTCAGCTTACTTGAAGTATTTTTTTTATTATTATTGTTTTTCTCTGACAGTGATCTAAGCTGGAACATGATCGAATGGATCCACCCAGATGCCTTCGCCTCTCTTCACTCTTTGATTAAACTGTGAGCAACAACAGATACACATCTCTCACTTAGCCTGTCATAGATTTTATCTTATCTCTATGCTGTACCTTCTCACTTAAATGGGTGACAAGGCTTTGTATCAGAAAATATCAGAATGTAAGAAATGTGGGCTTAAACACTAAAGGTTCAGTCAAGATTTTAGTCTTGATGAATGTGTAGCCAAGAGTCGTGCCAACTTGAAATTGTATCATCTGGGTGGAGATTGGAGTTTGGTTACATAATCTGATAGTATGTACTATCCAGAGATAATTTGCTAACATGTCAAAACAGGTTAAAATATCAAAGAGATTGAATTTTATCCATTCTGAGTACTTTGCGTGCATAACACTTTGCTTTTTGTTTTTTATTTTGATATAGGGACCTGAGTGAAAACCGTCTCAAGTTTTTACCAGTCACAGGTTTGGGTGGCCTTACTCATCTAAAGCTGAGGGGGAACAAAGAATTATATGAGGCATTTAGTGCTGATCACTTCCCACATATGAGGTAATCAACAAACACGTCATCTACATAAGTAAATGTTTTAGATAATTTTCACTAACATGACCTACAATAGAAAATGCTGCATGTGTGCATACGTCACCCAACTGCTGAAATACGAAGTCATTCCTAAATCCACTTTAGATAATATAAATGTGTGTGTAGTAACAAGCCAACATTTGTTCCCAAATATCTTGAAGGTATGTTTTGTTATAAGTTGATGAATAAAACTTAAAAAAATAAAACACAATTAAGGTTCAAAGCAACACCTATCTGGTGTAACTGTTGTACTTTGCTTAAATACCACCTGTTTTGGTATTTGCTTTGAGCTGATAATACTGTTTCCCATCTACTACAGGGTGATAGAGATGCCTTATGCGTACCAGTGCTGTGTGTACGACTCCTGTAAGAGCTACAAGCCCACCACACAGTGGGACTCAGAGCTGAGCAACACCAATGAAGACCTACACAAGAGAACAGTGGCCATGTACCCCATCCATACAGACACTAACTGTAAGATTAAAATCTTTGCTCATCTGACACTTTATAAAGTCACTATATATCAGTATGTCATCAAAACTACATGTATTTGGTACCTGGTTTAATTCCTCATACACATTAAACATACCATGCTTTCCTCCAGACATTCTTGTCTTGTTTTTTTGATTAACACACATAAACATAAATGCAATCAAAACCCCCAGAAAATATATACTTTACTGAGTGAACACTTTACTATTTTGGTTTAATAGAATTGTGCTGCACCTTAAATGATCAACAACCACGCAGTGATAATGGACTTGCATGAATGCCATTTAGTATCTAAAAATGTTAAGTAAGGTTATATTATGATAGCACATTATCTAAGATATAAAATATGTAAATATAATATGGTCTCTAATTGGTTTTTGACTCATCAAAAATTGTATGTTCTAGATGACCCAGATCTGGAGGAGTTCCAGTTAGAAATAGAAGAATCCAAGTTACAGAGCAGTGTCCAATGCACCCCCATGCCTGGTAAGTGAAGTCACAGATTAGATTTTGTAAGGTTTTAACTTTAAGCTCAGGTGAGTAAGTATTGACAGAAGGTTTGTGTTTATTTTGCAGGTCCATTCCGTCCCTGTGAATCCCTTCTGGGCAGCTGGCTAGTCCGCATTGGCTTGTGGTCCATCTCTCTGGTGTCTTTTCTTGGAAACGCCATCCTGCTCCTGTCTCTCTTCGGATCATCGGGCAGCCTGTCACCTCTCCGCTTCATCGTGGCCTGTATGGGCGCTTCCAACCTGCTGATGGGGTTGTGTACATGTACATTGGTCCTTGTGGACGCTCTCACTTTGGGAGAATTCAGTGACCACGGAGCCCGATGGGAGGGGGGACCTGGTTGTCAGGCGACCGGATGGATTTGGGTGTTTGCATCGGAGGCCAGCGTGCTGCTACTGACTCTGGCGGCGGTGCAGTGTGGTGTGAGCGTGACATGTGCACGCACTTACAGGAAATCTCCATCCCTTGGCAGTGTGCGCACATGTGCATGTTTTTGTCTCACCCTCTCCCTCACATTTGCTTCACTCCCACTGGTTGGAGTGGGGGAGTACGGATCTTCACCCTTCTGCCTTCCTTCTCCCCTGCCAACATCATCATCGCGCTTGCCATCCTCCCTGGGCTTCTCCTTGGCTCTCATTATGATGAACACCATTTGTTTGCTTATAGTCACAGGGTCATACATCCGCCTGTACTGGGAGTTACTTCGGGGGGAGTGTGAGGGCTTGTGGGACTGTGCTATGATCAAACATGTTGCCTGGCTGATCTTCAGTAATGGTCTCCTCTACATACCTGTTGCTTTCCTGTCTCTTTGTTCCCTTTTGGGTCTTCTCTCTTTGGGCGAAGAAGTTCTTAAATCAGTTCTTCTTCTCCTACAGCCACTCCCTGCTTGCCTCAACCCTCTGCTGTTTCTCCTTTTCACAAGAGACCACTCTCAGTTGTTCTCCTGGTCTCGTCCTAAAGCTCGCCCACAACTGCGCCGGGACCGCACCTTAGACTCATTGGTTTCTGTGGAGACGGAAAAGAGCTCCTGCTCAGATTCATCAACACAGGTGTCACTGACTGATGCTGATGCCACATACACTGCAGGGTCCCCTTCTCAGCCTGGAATGGATACAATCAGGTTTTCCCAGTGCTCCTCTACATCCTCTGTTCACCTCATCCCTTGCCAAGTACCAACCGTGACAGTTCGAGAAAGGGTGACAGAATGAGGGATCATGGAGTCTGGATCAAGATGTGATTCTTATATTTTTTCTCTCTGTGCTATGCTACAATGACTCACCTTATATCAACAAGGCCCGAAAACAGCCTTACTGAAAACGTGGCGGAAAGAAATGGACATCCAAGGACCATATCACTGCTACGTTTATGGGCTACCTACCTATAAACTCTTGAGAATAAGTCAACTAAATATGTTGACTACAAAAGTGACAAGTGAACCCTCTTTATGAACAGAGATCTGTAAGTTGCCTTTTTTGGCAGTACTCTAGAACTAAAGGAGAATTGCAGAGTATCTAGCGGAGTCAATCAATAACATTTTTATGATCAGAATACAAAAAAAGCAGTTAATTACATTGAAAACATGAGGCATATTAAGAGTTTACCCTGCGGTAATGTTTATACTGAAATGTGATGTGAAATGAGGCTCCAAAGTTGCATAATCTTTAAGTGGAGATTTTTTTTTCTTTTTTTAATCTAATTCTATTGTAACTATTTCATGGAACATGAGACATGTCTTGTCCAGAGCAATTTTACTGCCATATAAAAGGTTTTGCAGCTGTGTAATACAAATGTTCAAAAAATGCTGTTCTTTAGGTGAAAAAGTGATGCAAAATATTCTGGGCCACACATGTAGTTTTATATGGTTTACATGACTCTGCTAAAACAATGCAGTTTTGTCCAACAAAGCATTAAGCAATCTTATGGATTGAATGGGATATAGCTGTATTCCTGCCAACCTTAGAGTAGGCTATTGATCTCTGTATACATACAATGTAACTACCTCTAAACTATGGTATTGACTCACTACAGCCTTAATGTCTTTTTATAAACAGCAAATATATATAATTTTATATATTAAAAAAAACAAAATCTTAGTTTGTAAAAAAAAAAAGAAACATGTACCATTTAGGTTGTACATACTTTATATGTATTTTAAACATATGTTTGAATAAAATTATGATCCACATTGCATAAATATGGAGCTCTTTTCTTATGATACAAGCAAATACCACATGATTTCACAATACAGTATGACAGAGAGATCTGCAAAGTTTTATTATAGACAGAGGCACACATTATACTTTTTTAATATGCATTTATTTAACATGTAAA
The DNA here is from genome assembly GCF_000732505.1 of Cyprinodon variegatus. Taxonomy (NCBI): domain Eukaryota; kingdom Metazoa; phylum Chordata; class Actinopteri; order Cyprinodontiformes; family Cyprinodontidae; genus Cyprinodon; species Cyprinodon variegatus. The sequence goes on from NW_015151518.1 coordinate 225,757, forward strand.
AATATAAAAACTAAATAAAGTCACTAAAGTTAACATTTGCACAAAAAATGTTGGTTTGCAAGATGAAAATGCTCTATTGACTAAGGGGGGGAAACTACACACATGGTCTCTTCACTGGTTTTTCTGCCTCCTGCTGGGAACAGAGGGCATCCCGTTTCCGAGATGGTGCATTCGGATCTGTAGCGTTCTCTTTGCCGTTTTCTGAAACTCTCTTAGCAACACACACACAAAAAAAACACATTTTAGACAATCATAGTTCTACAGAAGAAAACTCGAGCAACGTAAAAGGTGCTAAAAGATTCAACATACACATAAATATTATAATCTTTTTTTCCACTTTGTTGCTAAAAGTCTCTTAAATCAACATTCAATGTTCTTTTGGTGCAGTAAATGTGCCCATCAAGCCATTACTAGAATCGAAGACAGTGTTGGGCTCAATTCTGGGACCAATGGATGAAAACAATGCAGAAAATAAACTGCTCACAAGGTTTCACAGATTGTTTTTCTAACATAAAGGCACTCATTATGTGTAATGTTTCGATAATAAAACTCTGAGAAATAGTGTGATAACTTGCCTTATGACACAACCAACTCCTAACCATAAAAAATCAAACCTTTTCCAAGAACAGTACATGAGAAAGGACGGAAAATTGAAATTGATTTGTTCATATCTGAATGGAAACCTTTAAGAAAAAAAACCTAGAGAAAAGCCACATAAATGTTAATAAACATAAAATCATATCCATAAAGTATCTTGAAACTGGACATAAAGATAAGGAATGTCCTAAAACTTTCAATAAATTTTAACTAACAACAGCAGTAGTGATGTTGTAGAGATCAAGTTAAATCTAGATGCAATAGCACAGCCTTGTGGTTCAGATAAGATACTGCACAACATAGGGCATTGCTGTGGAACCAGCAAGATCCTATCCATGCACACATCACACAACAGTGATAGAAGAAAATAAAATTAAACTGTATTACTTTGTTCCTCTGAAGTGCATGTTCCCGTGTCCACTTCTTAGCCTTCTCTGTGAACAGGTGCTTGTTGTATTTGAACTCTGATGACTGCATTGAAATAAAATAAATGCATGGATTAACAGACATTTAATATATCTCAATCTGAAGACTCGGTTTAGTTTTAGAACAGCGCAAACACACAGTTATAGGTAAGGTCCAAAAAAGAAAAAGGATTACATGCAACTCACTATATCAGCCATAAGTGGGTCATCAGGATTGGGCTCAGCCATGAGCAGCTGGATAGAGGTGAGCACTGTCGAAATGTTTAAAGATGGCCTCCAGGCACCCTGAAAGAAAAGAAAAAGCAAAAAAGAAATAAAAGCTTTGAATATGAGCTCAGATCTTTGAGAGCAAATAGAAAATAAAACAGTTTCTTATTTTCACAACCTTTGGTGGGAGTTTAAGAGCATCGTGGCAAATTCTCCCAGAGTTGTCGATGTTCGGGTGGTAGATTGGGGTGGAAAATCGGATGTTTGGAGGTTCAAATGGATACCTAAGACAAATCAAAGGTAGATCTATTGTGTTTTGATGGTTAAAGATGTGTCAAATTTTCTAAATGACAGAAATAGTACCTTTCTGGGATCTTAACCTCTAGGGTAAAAAGTCCACCTTCATAAGGCGTTCCTACACCACCGACTATCTCTGTAAAGGAATGGTTTATACCAATAACATACAGAAATGTGTCTTGAGATGTCAATGTTTTAGGTTGCACAAGTTATTTAACATCCTTACACAATCAAATGTTTCTACACTGCTTGACCAAAAATGATTACACACTCCAATATATTAGCTTTGATAACGGCACGCATTCACTGGGGCATTTTGCTGGATTAACTTCTGCAATGTCACAAGATTTATTTCCATCCAGTGTTGCTTTAATTTTACAACAAGCTCTTCAGTTTATGGTGGGGGAGTCTGGCCACAGTGCAAAGGCAACTCAAGCACACCCTTTAACATCTCAAAGGGGTTAAGATACTCTTACTTTTCATTGCTAAACACACCCCTGAGCTCTATTGTTTTTGTACGATTTGATTCTGCCAAACATTAAAGTGATCGCTGATCACAATCTTTATTTAGTATTAGGGCTGCAACTAAAGATTATTTTGCAAATTATTATTCTGTCGATTACTTTTTCTATGAATCGATTAATAGTAGGATAGCTAAAGGTTCCTTAAATAAGACTTTTAAGAAATTAAACAGATGAAACTAAAACTTTTCCTCTTAAAGGGATAGTTCGGGATTTTTGACATGAATCTGTATGGCATCCCCATCACCAGTGTCATGCAATCACACTGACTTACCCCTGGCAGCATCCTGTGAGCAGAGTTCTCGTCCAGCTTTGGTCAAGCCGAAAGTAGTCCGGCAGGTTTGCTAGACCCAGCGAAATAAAACGTTTCTCTTCCCAAAACATTATGTGTTCAAAAGAGTGATATTTTTGCATCCCAAAAACATTGTAGTGGAAAAAGTCACACGTCGTTATCACTTGGTCCTATTTTCTCTCTGTTCGTATCAGTGCGCGCCGTCATTCTGACAGCGAGCTCAACTTTGAGGAGGGCAGGGAAGTCGCTGTTGTTTGTGATGCAGACAGCAGCTGCTGCGACTCCGACATCCTCATCAATGGAAAGGTTCTGTATCTCGGGCATTACTAAATCCCACTCGTGGCAACAGTAGCATCCACCTCTGTCTGCATTAATTCGCACTTGAAACAAGTGCACCATGATTTGTCAGCCACCCTGGATATCGCAGCTCCAGCTGAGGCTCCTGCGGCTCCAACTTCAGCTTCCATCACTTCTCTGTCCACCCTCTCTCTTTCTGCCCGATCTAACTCCATTTGTCGAAGTTCATCGTCAGTGTACTCGGGTTCATAAAGATATCCCTTTGGCTCTAAGTGGAAGTCGATGTTTTCCTCGTCGCTCTCGTAGTCAGACATCTTCCCCAGTAGTAAACAATCGTGAATCAAACAGGTAGGCCCTAGCTGTCAGGTCATGGTGTCGCGCGCACTGATACGAACAGAGAGAAAATAGGACCAAGTGATAACGACGTGTGACTTTTTCCACTACAATGTTTTTGGGATGCAAAAATATCACTCTTTTGAACACATAATGTTTTGGGAAGAGAAACGTTTTATTTCGCTGGGTCTAGCAAACCTGCCGGACTACTTTCGGCTTGACCAAAGCTGGACGATAACTCTGCTCACAGGACGCTGCCAGGGGTAAGTCAGTGTGATTGCATGACACTGGTGATGGGGATGCCATACAGATTCATGTCAAAAATCCCGAACTATCCCTTTAAGGAATTCTGGATAGAGCATATATATTTTTTATCCTAAATGCAAAATGTATACATATTATTTTACAATTTTAGTATAGTTACTGTTCTAAGTGGGTTGCTCGGTCAGTTAGAGGCATGTTTTTGGAGTCTCTATTCTCCAGTTAACGATTAATTGATAACTAAATTAGTTGACGATTATTTTATTAATCCAATAAATTGATTCAACCCTATTAAGTATAATTCTTTTTATGGGCCAGGCAGTGTATTTGTATTCATTCTTGAAAACAGCTAAATATGGCTCAAGGATCATTTAAAAGACAATAAATCCTAATTAATGTGCACAATGTCATAAATGTCCTCCATCCTTCTGAAAAAAAATCTGTTTCAAGGTTGACAAAATTCTTGCATTAAACATCAGAAATTGCTTCAATAAAAAAATTCTGGGATTATTACTGTAATTTCCCTCTGGGATTATTAAAGTATGTCTGATTATTAAAGTATGACATAAACCCAAGTATAATTCAAGTATCTGCAATGAGCATTTCTCCAAACCCTTAACATTAACCTAAGCAATATTTATAAATGTACAAAAAAAAAGATTTTGTTTGAGATTACAAACCTGCTTTTCAAGTTATCATTAAATATAATCTTAACATATATTCATAGAAATATATTTAAAAAAATTAAAAATTTAATCCATATAAAGAAAATATAAAAGTACACATATGATACACAAGTTGATTTAAACCAATTGGTGAATCTAAAATATCACCCTTCTACACATATTCTGTGTTATATCGAATACTATGTATACAGAATGGGAATGACAAGAATATGCAGGTATTTAATGATTGTTCTGGTGTAAAGTTGGGGCTACTATAATGAGTTAACTCTACCTGAACTGTTTTATCATGAATAGAGAGATGTCTATTGGTAGCTTACGTGCTTGGAGCTCATCCATCCGCTCCTCTACCTGCCAGCATGTTATCCCAGGAGGAGGCTCAGTGCTGAGCATCTGAAGCTCGCGCTTTAAACGGGAAGCTCTCTGCATTCTATGGAGAAAAAAAACACAATGAAAGCAAATTTTAAACACATGTAAATAAAGTCATAAAGTTCACTCAGCAATAAAGCTAAACTGAAATTATTAACACAGCTTGTTGTGGGTGAAATTTTAAAAAGTGTTGCTTAAAAGACGTGCTTAAAACCATAAGGCATTAAAAAAAAAATAATAACATTTTGAGGTTTGAAATTGAAGTTTGCAAAGCTTAGCTGGATACTATATAATGTGGTTTTAAGGAATGCTTAAACAACATTAAGGTTTAATGAATCACATTGTATTTTATAAAATAAGTGTTTGAATTAATTATCATGTTGCCAATGTTTGATCTGCCTAACCTTAAAGTTGGAGTTCATTTAAGGTGGTCTGGAACCAAACTAAAAATAACAGTAAATCAATTTGCAAACGTCACAGATTGTGTTTTATATAATATGTAGTTATGCAATTTCAAACAAACCGTCCTGAATCATTCGAGGTATTCCAGATTACGAACTTGATAACTCGAGTCTTTGGAAATACACTTAAATTGATATTATCTTCAGTTTATAAGTAACTGACATTAGAAAGTCGTATCTTTAACTCGATATGTTTACAGTTAGTCGCCCGTCTGGTTATTACAAACCTGCCGTAAGCTAACTGTTCAAATCATGACACCCTTCTATCAAGGTGCAAACGAGTTACTTCTAGTAGCCATTCTCACATTGTTAAATTATCTTAAGTTTTCCCACCTGTTAAACTTTACTTTCGTAACGGGATTAAAAACGCGTCCAGCTTTCCACAGAGAAATAAAAAAGCTCCGCCGACTGTATTTGGATTTCCCTCGTTGCTGTGGGACTTCCTTCTCGTGTTCATATGGTTGTGGTTGGAAGACAAAGCGGACAGCGCCACCACCTGTTTCGGAGTACTAGACAGAAAATGCTCTCTTTTAATGTGCATTGGAAACGTTCCATAAAAGATCAACATGCGGATTTTAATCTCCCTAGATTTCTCACAACTGAAAAAAACCAAAACATAAAATAGGAACTGTACTATGCAGCAACGAAGTAAATCCTATAATTAGGATACTTTATTTACTATTTGGGTTATTAGAATAGAAAAGAATAGAATAGAATAAAATAGAATAGAATAGAATAGAATAGAATAGAATAGAACAGAATAGAATAGAATAGAATAGAATAGAATAGAATAGAATAGAATAGAATAGAAAATCCCTTTATTGTCCCACAATGGGGAAGTTCTGGTGTTTACAGCATCAAAAAGATTATAGAAAAAAATGGTCACAGAATGTGGACCTTAGAAAAATGTACATGACTAACATAATATTGAAGGATAAAATACTGCACTTTACATTACAGTATTTTATTGTGTTTTATCATTTATTGGTTATTTATTTGTAGAATAAATAACCAATATACAGCTATGAACATTTTTACAGTAATAGATATTTGAAAAAAGCAGCAACATTATAGATGTGCAAAATGACTGCAGCATGTTATTTAACTGACTAAGATAGAAACTGTGGAAAATCAGCATGGATGTAGCAATGTATTTAGGTTGTTGGGAATAGTGGTGGTTATAAAGTCTTACAGCTGCTGGGAGGAAGGATCTGTGAAAATGCAACCTGGTGCATTTGGGTGCAGCAGTCTGTCCCTGAAAGAGCTTTACATAGACCATTATAGATGTTAGGATGACATCAGTCAAATATGCAACTTCTATTTGATCCCACATAAAAAGCAACAAAAAACAAGCTGAAAACTAGACAGAATTTCTAAAATGTATTTATTTTTTGTATTTACAATTTCTTATAGCCAAAAAAATAGCAAATAGTTTTCCATCTTTGGACAAAGCGGAATTAATTTATACAACACATTTCAAATCATAACAACAACTTACACAACTAAATCACCCAGTCTCTCTCTATTTTGCATGCATACATTCATAGATGGGTACATAGATCAGTAAGCAACTTTCAGGTTAAGTGCCTTGCTCAGGGGCAAAAAGAAATGTGGCAAGAAGAGGAGGAAATCATACCTAAAACTTTTGGCTTGCATGAGTGCTCTTCCCGTGACATGCCATGTACTTTAATGTAGTCATTTATCATAGGATTTCAACAAAAATTTTGACATAAGTATGTAATTTTGTTACAAAATCATTTATGAAAAGGTTTAAAAAAAATTTCCATACTTTGAGTTATATATTTAAATTACTGATTAATACTGATTAATAAATACATTTGTTTGTGTTTGTGAACATTTTTATTAAAAAACTATTTCTTTCAGATCTGTCTCTTGTCAAGCAACATAGTAATTAAAGTGCACCAATCATACAACTCTGGAGATTATTTCCATTGCCATGATTGCTTTTTCCAAGTGCTTACGGAATAAAAATCATAGTTTTGATAATTGCTTATCAGTTCTCAGTCACAGTGTATCTAATTTAAATGGCACACAATGAAGACCTTTTATTTTGATACTGAGTAAAGCAGTCATGGAAAAAGAATAAATCATACACTGTCTGGTGTTGATGCAGTGGCATAAATGGCCTGAAAGGTTATGTTTCCATGATGCGTGTCTTCCATCCTGATGTCGGTGAAGCCGGTGTCTCTCAGAGCTGCCATGTAGGCCTCAGGGCGCCAATTCTCCCCTGGCATCACTTTCTTAGCTGCTAAAGCAGCTATATGTGATTGCCTCAGTGTGGTCACTATCAGCCCACCTAGGTAAGTCAAAGGTTTATAAGAGTGAAGGAAGACCTATTTATCTACATTGAAAATTGAGGATCTTACCAGGTTTCATTATTCTGTGAATTTCTGTGGCTGCTTTCCTGAGGTCGGGCCAAAAGTAGTAGCAGTTACAGTGAAAGACTTTATCCACACTGTTGTCTTCCAAAGGCATATTGGCAACATCACACAGATGAAGGGTCACTTTGCCACTCTCCAGAAATTCCTTTACTTGTTTTTTGGCCATCTACCATATTAGAAAAAACAATGATTCAGAGTTCTACAAGAGATATGCCCAGTGTTTCCATGAATTCACAATCCACTCTGCCTTTACTGTTTTTAGAACACTTTTTCTCATTAGAAATATGTAAATACATAAGAATGTCTCACCTGATGCATATACTCAGAGTAATCCACGCCTATCATGTGCCCCTTAGGTCCTGTTAGCAGTTTGGCTGCTAACTCCAGACCAAGTCCTGGGCCATGACCCAATTCCAGCACTGTCTCCTCTGGTTGGATCTTACACAGATGCACAGCACTCTCCTCAAGAACCTGGTTGCGCGTTTTGAACATCTTGCTGACCAGCCATCCCCCTATAGATTGTGTTGGCCTGCCCAATTGGCCTCCCAGTTTTTTAGCCCACATACCTGGAGAATTTAAACAATAAAGATCATCCATCCATCCATCCATCCATCCATCCATCCATCCATCCATCCATCCATCCATCCATCCATCCATCCATCCATCTATCTAATGACTGCAAATCTCCAATATTCTACAAAAAATAATAATAAACAGAACAACTTTGAATAATTATTCCAGAATGTCTTCTATAAAATACAGGTGAAAAAAGTACTGGGTACCCTAAATGATGCTTTCAACAATTACTAAACAATGAAATAAGAAAATATAAGCTACCCAGATCTGTTATATAAGCATGTCAGATACACACCTTACGTTGACACATGAACACATAGGCACTAATGGAACCCAACACTTACAGGACTTTTAGTTATCACTGTCTGATGTGCATTTCATTTATCACTTTTTTCTTCCACTAAATTTTCCATCAGGACGAGGACTCTCTGAACACCAGGCTTTTTGTAACTACAACCATTTTTGTTTTATCCTGTTTCTTTAAAGTGTCAGACCAGCAACCCCCTCGTTGATATAAAATAGTCGTAACATCTCTGTTAAATATCATTTGGTGTTGATAAAAAAAAATATAAATATATTTTTAGGACGCACAATGCCGAGCATTTCATTTGCTGCTTTGTCACAATAATTAACGTGGGAAAAACCCGAAATGATCTTTCTGTTCCTGATAATTGGAAAATTACAAAAAATTAACATTAAGAGGCGTATCTGTTTTATTTCTCTCCATGTTTTCCGTACCGAGGGCCGTCCCAGGGAGCCCCTTTCAATTTTTCTTGTATTTTTTCACATATTTTTAATGTACTGTAATTTAATGACAAAAACATTTCTGCTATTGTTTTTGAGCTTTGTTTTATCCAGTCTGTCCCTCCTGCTTGGCCTGGATCTACATCTTACTTACTTTCTCCTTCGGACAAACTCTCCTGATGAGTCAGTGGTTGATCTCTTCCTGTATGAAGGGGAGGAGCACGAGGACGAGATCCTATTCGACCCAAACGCGTCTCCTTTCTCTTCCCTTTGACACTCCTACTGCTTTCTAATCCCCCTCATCCTGTTACTTTTTTAATCTTTAATCTAATCGATTTTTTTTCTGTGGTTTTCGGCCAAGATTAAGTCAATAAACACGATTTGCTGTAGATTTACTAAAGAAAACAAATACAAAAGTTACACAGTGACAGGTTTTCTCACATTTTAATCCAATGATGTTGTTTTTTTTAAATAAATTACAGCTCCCAAAAAGTATTAAACTCTCCTCCTGCATGTATTTTCCTACTAATTATTTGAATTTGTTTTGCGCTCTGAATGCGCTCAGGTTTTATTTGGAAAGGTGCGAAGCTGCGGCTGTTCTGCACACACCCCCTGTGGGGATTATGTTTCTTTCGTTTTCATTTCCCGGAAGGGTCGAATGTGAAAATAGTGCAGTTTGTTTATTTCTTCCACGAAAAGATTGTGTTTTCTTTTTTTTGTGATAGACTTTAGAAATGCGTGAGTCTTGGTTTATTTTATTGGCTCAGTGAATCAGCTTTTGGTGAAACCGCTCGGGGTTTTTGTGTTGTTGTGTTTTTGGTGCAATCAAAAAACCTAAGAACTATTTCTATGGCGAGCGTCTCTCCGTCACCTTTGATCAAGGTAAGTTACGGAGCAAACCGTCCCATAATGCATTTATTCTCCTGAATTATAATCAGAGTTTTCTGATTGTTATTCATTTTGATTAAAATCATTTTTTCAAATAGAAAATCGATATTTTTGTGCTGTCCTTTTGTTATTTCTCTAGGAGGAAACTAGAGCAGACAGTCCCTCACCAACAATGCATGGGAGGGAGGTCAGCTTTCATCAAATAGTTAATCACCCTGCCCTAAAACAGCCTCCTTTGGTCAGTCCTCCCTATCAAGAAGATCTTTGGCATCTGCCTGGAAGACTGAGTAAATCCTCTTTTCATATAAAATTCAGGATGCATAAGCAAACCCAGCTACATAATTTAAACATGGTAAAAACATATTGTTCAATAAGTCAAAATATGTATTTTTATTTCTAGGAATAAACCCCTCTCTGTGGGATAAGGAGGATGTAGCCCACTGGCTGCACTGGGCTCAGAAGGAGTACTCACTACGTCGGCCAGAAAAGGGCCGCTTTGAGATGAATGGCAGAGCCCTTTGCCTGCTTACAAAGGAAGACTTTAGACGCCGATGCCCAAGCTCAGGTAAAACTGGCTCTCTTTCCCATATCTTTTTTTTTTTGTAGTTTTAATTGTATCTTGTGATAATAATGATGGTTTCCCTCCAGGGGATGTTCTTTATGAAATCCTTCAGTGTGTAAAGCAACACAGGAGGAGCGTTGTCTGCCAGCCCCCTGATGTATCTGCTCCAAGTGGGCACATTCAGGCCCCAGTCAGTAGCCAGATACCTTCTCACTTCGTCCAAGATCCACAGGCTGTGAAAGTCAGTGGATGTCCAGGTCAGAACATTTCTCTATATGAATTTACAGAAAAAATTATTTTATTTTATTTTGGACAACTACAAAGTGGAATACACAAATGTCATATTTACCCCATATAGTGACCTCTTAAGATTTTTTACAATCCTTTGAACTATTTTATATGTTATTTTGTGTTGCAAGAACAAACTGCAATATATATTTTATTTTATGAACCACCACGAAGCAGGGTGGAAATTGTAAACTGAAAAGGAGAAGTTTGCCCAACGCGGAGTGTTGTCTAAACACACCACCTTCATGCTGAAACATGGTGGAAGTGCCATAATGCTGTGGGAAAGCTTCTCTTTAGCAGCAAAACAGAACTTGGTCAGACCTGATGGGAACGTTAATAACAGGACCATCCTGAAAAAGATCTGTTGAATGTAATGTTTTAAAGCAGGAGTCTTCAACTCTGATACCCGCTATCCTTTGGATGTTTTAATATTTTCATCCTCCCTCCACACTGAATAAATGGGTGGTTAATAGGCTTCCATGGTGCTTAACTACTTTTCGTAAAATACCTGTAATTAATTTGCAGGTAATATAATTATTTGATTTAGGTGTGCTTGGGCAGGGACACAACATATGAGATGTCCTGAGGACCAGGGTCAAGGACTCCCACTATAAATAAAAAAATATTTGTAATTAGAATTATAAAATGAAAGCTCAGACATGATTTTGATCAGTGGCAAGACCTTTAAGTTTATGCTAACAGATGGTTTACATCTACTGTTTCAGCTATTTTGCAGTGGATGTTCAATTATATCAGCTGTATGTGCAGAGCTGGTTCCCCCTTGCCTAGAAAATATGCAGCTTTATCTTTAGTCAAAGTTGGTTCTAGAAAGCATTGACTCAGAGGGTCAATACAAATACAGGTCAAATGTTTGGATTTTTAGTTGCAGAGAAGTTTTAGCCCCAAGTTAATCTTCCTTTTACTCTAAACATATGAGCTATTTTTTGATAGGCGAGGCAAATCAAATGTATTTATACCGCACATTTCATGCACAAGGCAACTCAATATGCCTCACAGCAACACCAACAATACAAACACAATTAAAAAAATCAATCAATGCAAATATATAAAAATACATATGTTAAATGTAGTTAAATACAATCAGTCAGCAAAGTCAACACTAAATAGGCATGTTTTCAACCTGGACTTAAACTTAGTCAGGGTTGAGGCTTGTTTTACGTCCTCAATGAGGCTGTTTCAGACCTTGGCTGCATGAAACTGAAATGCAGCCTCACCATATTTAGTGGTGACTCTAGGAACCACCAGGAGACCCCTTCTTGAGGATCTCAAGGCCCAAGGTGGTTGATACGCTCTAACATGTCAGATATGTACTTTGGTGGTAAACCATGAGAAGACTTGTACACAAGTAGAGCTGTTTTAAAGTAATATGGCCGTATTTCCTGGTTCTGGTCAAGACTCGAGCAGTGCATTTTACTTAAACTGCAGTTGTCTAACTGCTCATTTGGAAAGGCCAATGGACAAACTGTTGCAATAGTCTAACCTGCTGGAGCCAAATGCATGGATTAATCTCTCCAAGTCTGGTTTAGACACTATGTCTTTTATTTTAGTAACGTATTTTAGACGGTAATAGGCTGCTGATATAATGGACTTAATATGACTGTTGAAATTCATGTTTGAAACCATGATTAGCCCAAGATTTCTTACTACATTTTTTGGTTCTAATTAAAGAGCCTTAAGATGACCAATGACAACTTCCCAGTGGTCTGTTTCACCGGGTCTATTTTCCTCAGTAGGAGTGATGTGCTTACTTTGCAAATGCTGCAATTGCCTTTTTGACAAGCATAGACAAGAAAGAAAATCCAAATTACAGTACAAAAAAGTACTTAAGGAGCATTAGGATGGACATTTGCAAACAACAATTTTAGAGTTATGGAGATCTATTTATATCTGGTTAGAGCATGCACAACTCACATCAACAATGTTATAAATTATATATACAAAAACTGTTATTTGGCCTTTGTGTGAGCTTAAAAGATAAGGTGTTCATCCTTGTATGTAAGAGGCATATGCAAAAAAAGAAAGTCCTGCAAAGTCCCTTTGCTCAAACATACTCTGTATTTAGTTTGGTGCATATCAAATAGTACTTGTTTATTCTGGAGAGCATGCAGGCAAACAGACTTCCTGATCAACATGTCTCGACAAACTGAGACTAAGATCAGGCTTCCTATTACTGTTTTCATGAGGAGACAAATCTGATTGCTTAATTTTATAATTAACCCAACCCTGATCATCACGAGCTCCAACAACCCCTGTTTGACTTTCCCTCAACTTCTTTTTCGTCACGTAACTTATTGATTCAGTTGTTGCAAAATGCTATTATACAACATTTGGTTTGTAATTCTGGTGCTGCAGTGAATAGAATTATATGCTGTGCTTTGAAAGGGGTTGTATTTGTCATAACTCCCTGGATTATTTGGTGCAAAAAGCAAAGTGTTCACTTAAATACCAAGAATCTGTGAATTGCTTGATTCATAAAGCTGAAAATGAGTACAGTTCAACCACACACATTCCCGTTTTGGCCTCAACCACAAAAAGGGTGATTTCCATTGTAGGAAGACGGATATTTGCTAATGGGTTGTGGCTACATGGATCGCAGTAATCTTTCAAGTCCATAGTCCCTGCTTTTTGGGGTTTAATTTGAAGCCTAATGAGCCCTATATAAAATGACAATAAAATCTCTTTATGTTAAACTTCGAGGTAATGATTGATGACTCCTGTTAATGTAAAACATTGAGGAGTGTTGCAAAAAAATGCTTTTACTTTCTGTTTAGCTTTTCATATTTCCTCATATTTCACTCTAGCAGTTTCCCTTACTGTTGCTGCTGCAGCACCGACAGCTGATGGCGCTGTGAACTGCCAGCCTGAGCCTATTTCTCCTCTTAGAGAGCGGCCCGTTTTTCACCCATACTCTGCTTCACACACGCATAACAGTAAGTATAGAAAACAGCTTCACTCCGCTTGTACTTTTAGTCAATAATAACAAAGATTGCTTAGTTTTGTTTTATTTTGTCTTTCTCATAGATAGATCAGCAGCTGTCTCCACTTCGCCCCAAAACCAAATCCAATCACTCCCACTAAAAGAAAGCGTCATCCAGGAGCCTCTTAATCTGTCCAGTCGAGAGAGACCAAGGAGCCCACTGCAGAAAGCCAATGGTCGCCTACCAGGTACTGCCAGCCTAATTTGTAAACGGTTCCTCAAAATGAATTTGTGCCACATAAAAAAGATAAAATCGTCTAAGCTGCTTTGCTTTATTTCATTTGCCTTGGAGCCTGGAAATATATCTGGGAATAATGTCACACTCCTTTAACCACAATCCTGTTGCAAATTGGAAAACCTCAAGGACTGTTTATTGTTGTCAACAGGGTCTTGTACAACAGAGGATGAACAGTACTATACCAAAACTCATGTTATAAGATATGAAAGGATCCAGGTCAGCTTAGGTCTGAACCAACATACTCCAACATGTTGGCATTTGGTAGCTGTTAAATTATTGTTTTATTCCTGTGTAATTGAACGACATAATAAAATAACTTGTGTAAATGTGGAGTGCTTTAAAAAAGTATACAGATAAGCAAACTATCTATAAATAATAGAAATATAAAACTCCAAATCTTATCCATAATATATTTTCATTGCACATTATTTCCTCCATCCTAAGTCAGTACACATTATGCTGCACTGATAGGCCAATAAATACTCCTTACACTCCTGTTGTGAGGAGCTTAACACTGACTTTAAGGAGTTAAACAGCCTCCAAATTTCTCACACCTGGACCCAATATGCCCCTTTAAATGTCCAGTTATCGGGTTTATGGTAGCCACAAAAACAACACTTTAATGCAAGCCAACAGAATTGGCAGAGACTCCTTGAAACAGCTTTAGAAAAACTAAGAGAAAGTCTGGTTGCTATCGATTTTATTCTGTCTTACGGTGACCTCTACCCATAATCTTAGATAGAAGATGTTGGGCAGACGAGGGTGATCCAAGCAGGTCCTACCATGCCTTGTACAGGATTTAAAGCTACCATGTCTACTTCTCAGCAACATCTAATGCAGCGATGAACCACCCCCGCCCAAGGGCTTCTCCCCCCTCCAACAATACGGAGGTCATCATGGTTCAAAATGGTTTCCGTAATGTTAGCTTCACCTTTCTTATCAAGCGATGACAAGGTTTGTTTACATAGGTAATATTATAAATGGTATTTCATAATAATAATAACTGAACTTTATTGATCTCAAATTGGAGAAATCTACCTCTGCATTTAACCCATGCCATTTGTGAGCAGTGGGCCTCCATCGTGGGCGCCCAGGGAGCAATCTGGGGTTAAAGATCTTGCTCAGAGAGCCAGAGAAGCAGTCTGTGGGAGTGGGGCTCGAACCCAGAACCTCAGAATTCCAAGCTCTATGCCCTAACCACTAGGTCACCACTCCCGCCAATTGTTCATTGGTGTTTGTAGGATATAGATTGTATATAGGTCAATAACGTGCTGCAATCCTATTTGAGCATAATGCCATCTCTACAGTCACTAGTTTTCATCTCTGCACTACTAGCAGTTTCTCAGGCAACCGCAAACATGAAGACGGACAATTTCAGTTCTTGATGATAATAATAAACATACTTATGTATAATAAATAATAATAAATTACATATCTATCAGTAAATCACTGTGATTATAATAGACTAAAGCTTAAAAAGAACATCTTAGTGTTAGATACCACAGCACACATTCAGTAGTCGAGTTTAGTAAATGGCTCTATTAATCAAGGGTTTTTTTTGCATAAAAAGAGGGATTTGCATACAATCAGGCAGGTAAGCATAGTGCTATACCTGATGGGTGTAGTTTGCACAGAAATTATGGTTAAATAAATTCTGGATGAAGGAAGTTTTTAATCATCCTAACAATCTAACACATGACATGTGTTACTGTTGTAATTGTGGCCAGAGTGCAGACTGCTGTGGGACTATGTGTATCAGCTGCTGTGTGACGACCGCTACCAAGACTACATTCGGTGGGAAGACCCTGACACGCACGTATTCAGGGTGGTTGACCCAAATGGACTGGCACGCCTGTGGGGAAATCATAAGGTCAGCAAATTATTTCTACCTGATACATGACAAATTATTTTTTTGTTAAAATATTTCCATTAGATAATTTATCTTGTTTTAAGAGTTTGCTTTTTATTCTTTGTGCCCAAATTTAAACAAGAATCTTAATTCATTTAATGTTGTGTAAAATTTTCTTGATGGATAAATATTTTGTCTTGTTTTGAGTCCCTTTTGCTTCAGATTTAGTGTTTGTTAATAGACACCACTTATTGCACTGTAAGGAAACTGAACAGATGGGGTTAGAGATTCAGGGGAATTATGTCATATCAAGCAGTGCAGGTTTTGATTGTGAGTTTATTCCGTTGACAGAACCGAGACAACATGACCTATGAGAAAATGTCCCGTGCTTTGCGGCACTACTACAAGCTCAACATCATCAAGAAGGAGCGAGGACAAAAACTCCTCTTCAGGTCTGTCATTTCTCCAACATTCTATTTTTATATCCATAAAACAACAAGCAACATCATGGTTTCTGTCTGTTTTCTCCCCCCTCAGGTTTCTGAAACTCCCTCAGGATATCAGGAAACACCAAGTTGACTCAGCTGGGTCCCCTGAACATACACCACCTCAGGTTGTGGACTTTGCAGACAGCAGTCCTTTGCAGGATTTCAGTGACGATCATTTTGAGGTTTCACCTGATCGAGCATCTCCACAGCCTCCCTCCACCGGTGCTCCAGTGGGATAAAGAAGAATAGGGTGAAATCCAAATTCAGATATTCATAAAGAATAAATAAAGTTTTTTTTTAAAGAAATGTTTAGCTCCAGAAATAATCCACGAAAAACTGGCTAAAAACTTCTGCTCTGAGTGAACACTAACATTAAGGTAAAAAGAAACATGTATAGGGTTTATCAAAATGCATCAACAAAGCCATTGTAGCATATATTTCTGAGGTTTGCATGTAATTGCACTATGGTTTCTGGATTTATTTTTAATGAATATTCAAGTCTAGTAAGGAGATGAAGCAGAAGTAGATGTAATCAAACAGAATTTATTGTTTTGATATCTTTTTGGGAATTTGTTTTTCACGATTATGGGTGTTTGTTTTGCTTGAGGAAATTTATACATTTGTTGTTGTTTTTTAAATGACAGTTGTGAAAGAATTGCTTTGTTGTTCATAGACATGGAGAGTCACCAAAATGTAGTGCCTTGAAAAAGGAAAGTAAAGATTTTTTATCCCCAAGGGACGAGTTGTTTCTATTTTGGGGACTGCTGTGAAAGCCATAAAAAACATCAACAAAAAAAGAACCCATCAGTCCTTACAATTACCAGGATAAAAGCAACAAAGATAAAGGATTTTTTGAGTCTGTTTGTCATACAATGTGGCATTGTTCATTTCTCTCCTAATCATAAAGGAGAATTCTGCTCATAGAGGATCAGCCAAATAACCCCAGGCTTATTTAAAGATCTCAAATAATGTAAAAACTCAGGTGAGATGTGGTGGAAATGTTACTGAAAACCCTCAAATACTTTGTTGGCGATTCTACATTTTGTCGGGAAGTGATGCATGCCAAGAAAAAACAAACTGCAGGATGGATACGACACGAATAAAAATGATTTGACATTATAAATAAAGGCAATCTACAATATAAGTGCCTTTGCTGCTGTGCTATGATCTGATCTAAACTTCATTGGCTCACTTCAATATAGATTTTAAGCTTATTTTAAGCTTACTACCGGGGGTTCTCCTACCCCTAGTGGTCCGCGAGTATGTTGTACATGAAAATATTTTATTTCTTAGGTTTTAAAATAAAATAGGGCTGGGATCTCTTTTGCTTTGTGAGGCCAACGTTGAAAAATTAAACAATCTTTCATCAACCAAAAAGTAAATTTTCTTATTTGTTTGAGTTCACTTTCAGCTTTGACACACATCAAAACCAAGCAGAGGAACAGACTGGATGTAGAGAACAGCCTGGTATCAGCTGCTTTTCACGCTGAGCTCTTAGAACTCTTCTAAACAGGTGTCTTGATAAAAGACACCTGTTCCCAATTCATCAAGTTTAAATGTGATTTTAAGGGAGTTACTCAGAGTGGCTAAAGTTTTATAAATACAGGTTTATATTATATTTTATTTTGATTCCTTACAAATTTCCAGACAACATCTCTATGTTGTTTTTTAAATTTCAGATGGAAAGCATAACATGCCTAAGAATGAAATGCTCAAATTAAAAGAATAAGTTAAATATTTTTTTTAAAAATATTTATTTTATTGTATGTTCCACTTTTGGAAAATCATCAATAATTTTGACTTAAAGAGGTACTCATGGTAAGACAAAATGCCCAAAGTGGTACACAAGTGGGAAAAAAAAAGCTCGGAAATACAGATCTAGAGCCCAGTAAAGGGTGCCCTACATTGGCCAAAATTAAACTGGGGGCAGATAAAGAAATGTTTTATCACAATGAAGGAGGACCTGAAATCTGTCATTCAGGTTCCACACTCATCTTTTACTTACATCAGACGCATCCAAAAGGATTACACCTCATTTCTTTATATTCCATTACCGTAATACTGTCACTCCTTATATAGAACAGGACCCCTTCTTGAAGAAGACCTTTGTAAATCTGAAGTTTGCCCTTCAATAAATCCTCATGGTACGGAAGTTTGAGTCTGTCTTATGATCAATGAATAGGCTTTTTTTTCTTTCAATAATGATCTTTTAGAAAAAACCTGTGGCTTTTACAACTAAATTTCTACATTGGATTGGAAACAGGCAAACTGTTTTCTAATCAGGTGATTTCTGAGGTTAGTTGGTTGCTTTGGATTATGTGTAGGGATATCAGAGTTAAAGTTGATCTAATATATTTCAGATTTGTATCATTTGCTTTTTTCCAATATTTCCTAAAGGAAAATAGTAAAAATCCACATTTTCCTAAATGGGCAAGAGTCCTTCTTTTACCAAAAATGTCTGTTACATGATAGTATACTGGAGTTACACCTGCAGAGTATGCTGTAAAAGGGCTTTGATTCAGCTTCTATCTGGCTGTTTTCTTTCTGGTTTTTTATGGTTTTAGTCTTTAGGCGTTTGTTTTTGTGATAACTAAACTGGGCTAAAGGTCTTCAAACCATCAAATGACAAAAGTCAAATCACTTTATACCAAAAATGTGGTTTCAAACAATTAAAGAAAAAACAACAACCCTCAATTAATGCATAAAACTGTGTATTTTTTCAGTTTTTGAAAGATCAGTATTATAAATATATTCTCAAGGGTGTATCAGTCATACACTTAGAATTTCTATGCAAAAGCGTAATAAACCTAAGAACTGATAGTGCTCTATGACTTGAACAAAACGTCTTTGAGACAGCCACATGACATGGCCATGACAAATGGGACATGTCGAATTGGGATGCATTTAAAAAACTGACGGACTCCTCTTCAAAGTCCTTTCACCAACTGCTTCATAAATGCCTGATGTAATTCATTTATCTTTATTTGTTGCTGCCCCTGTAATGCTCTTCCTGATTAAGGAATAATTTTAGGATCACAAAAACTTTTCAAGATGTCCCACAGCATTTCCAGCTCTCACTTTCGTGATGTTCCCTGGGATATTTCCTTCTCTGGATCTGGATTCCTGGCTACCTATCAGCTGGGGGTTGTCCTGTGCTTCCTGCAGTATTCACCCTGGATTCTGCAGTCAGCACCCTTCATCCTCGGAGCGTCTGCAGGATCTGTGGTTGCAGCGGCTGCTGTCTGTAAAGTTGACCCAAGTAAGTAAACATATTTTTATTTATTTTTTGTGAATGTAACTTTAAACTCTGTGTTCTTTCACATTACAGTTACCATTCGGGATGAGATGATTCTTTTTGCCAAAAAGGTGTTGGCTTCTCCACTTGGACCACTTAACCCTTCAAATGGGGTTTCGAAGTGGTTGGAAAGTGTTTTGCGCAAACACCTTCCATCAGATGCACACCGTTTCGCAAGCGGCCGCCTCGGTGTTGCTGTGACACGTCTCTCAGATGGGATGCAGTTAATCCTGTCGGAATATCAATCCAAAGAAGATGTTGTGGATGTAAGTTTGTGCTGTGACACACAAAATTATTATACACAAATAACTAAACGTAATTAGATACAAGATATTTGCGTACACTACACAAAGAGACACAACTTAAATGGTCTATATGTTTTTACAGTTAGATAATTAATCACACTGAACTTTATTAAATCAAACTTTAATTCAGGTCAGTTAGAATTGGCCAAATAATTTTTATTTACTCCTAGCCAGAAGAACAGGAGGACCAAGATATTAGGAAAGGAATTGTGATCTCGAGCAAAGTCTGGTTCATCCTTGGGTCTAAATTTAAATGACTGAGGGTTCTATATAGCACAGGAATCTCTAGGCACCACAAAAAAAAAAAAGAGGTGTAATATGGTCCAAGAGGTCGCTGTGTTTTGTATGAAATGTTCAAATCAATCACAAACAATAATAAAATATTTAATGAAGAGGTTGGCTGAAACTTGTAAGATGGTCGGAATCCATAAACAAAAAAGTCCTGTACTGGCATTGGTTGTACTAATAAAAGACCACTGTTGGTACAGGGCTAATACCGGTAAATCAAATCAGGGACGAAGAGCTTCAATTTTTTTTCCTTTGGAACATAAATTGAAGTGTTTGGAGACTATTGGTTCATTTAAAGTAGTGAGACTACAAGCTTGATACCGACATATGGTCTGTGATGTATTATAGTTGTTTTGGTTAAAAAAAAACAATTAGAGATGAAGAAGTCAATATTGAAAAAGCAACAGATTACAGTTTGCAAATGCAGTCAGACAAAAACATTTTCACTTTTTTGGAAACACTTAAATAAAACCGATGTATGTGGCCACACTGGACTTTTTTTTACATTGTGAAAAATGAAATGCCCCAAATAAAATCCCGGATATGATGTTCAAGAGTGAGATTATCATTTTGTGTTGTCTTGGTGTGGTAGGGATTTTTGCCTGTTACAAAATAGAGGACATAATGATGAAACATCTTCAGACTTTGGCCAGTAATAAATGAAATCTTGGATTAGGTCCTTTATGGCCTGTTATATACCTGTTACACTAGGTTCATGTGGTTTTACAGCATTTCAAGATGAAAATCCTATACTTTTCAGGTTCAGATTGTGAAACTGGGATTGTGGGAAATTGGATATAGTTGTCCCTTATGTATAAATTAACAGGCTTTACCCCTCTGAGAAACCTGCATCTTGCAAATGTGTAAAAGGAGACTAATCTCCTATAGGTAATGTTAGATGCTTGTGTAAAGTGATGCAAAAATACAAAAGGTAAAGGGACCGTTTTTCCAAGAGGTTGATAAGTCGTAAAATTCCGGTTTAAATTGTCGTTACTGTCGTTGGCAAATTTCATTTGGTTTGGATGAATTTATTCTCCAGATTTATTTAGGAACAACTGATACTGCACCAAAGTTGATACACATACATGCTAGAATGCCTACCTAGCCACCATGAATAGTTGTGGGGGACAAGTTGCAGAGACCACATTTACAAATAGAAGTAGACCTTATTTTGTCTATTTGATTCCTTGCACAGATTCCACTTTTGAGCAAACTATACACAGTCTCAATAGGTCGGGGCATTTCAGAAGCCCTACGATAACCAGCAATAATCTATTTAGAATTGGTGTTGAAGTGTATTTGAAATATTTATTCAGTTCTGTTTGTGTCCAGGCTTTAATCGTCTAGTTGCAGATTTTTGATAAGACTAAAGAATTTAAAGTGAGGAATTTTTCAGTTTTGAGATTCACCGGAACCACTGTTTGCATAACATACACACTTAGGCACAAATATTAACAAAGGTTTATGAGTTTGATAGTAAAATTTTTGACCCTGTGTGGACTGGAAAAAAATTCACAAGACAAAATAATTTTCTGTTTTCAATATAACTAAATAAAAACAGCTTTCAATTTATAATTTAAAGCCCCACTTAATATCTATTAAGAATCTCTGCAATATTTGACCAAAATTCCAGTATGCTGTGTTTGCAATCTAAAAGTCTTGTATGTTGCTTGCAGGCTCTGATGTGTAGCTGCTTTGTCCCTGGATACTGTGGCTTTCTGCCTCCAGAATTCAAAGGAGTCGTGAGTGTCACAGGACTAAACCCAAGGTTCATGCTTGTAGTTTGCTAGGTCACTTTTGCAGTCTTTTTTCCTCTATACTTTTTAACAGCACTACATGGATGGTGGCTTTAGCGGACTCCAGCCCTTACTGTCTGAGGCATCAAGCCGTACACTGACTGTCTGCCCATATTCTGGAGAAGCTGATATCTGCCCAACTGATCCTCCTAGTGTGATGGAAGTGGTAGCTACTGGAGCCATTCTTAATTGCAACATGGCTAATGGCTTTAGGATACTCAATAGTCTTTATCCTTTGACTCTAGAGGTAAGATTCTGCATCAGAGTTATATATATTTATTATTATATTTATAATATTAAGTTATGTTTTTTACTTTGCCAATGTGTTTAAATGTGTAATTATTGACTGGCATTCAGTAAGCTGAATAGTTTGAAATATGACTTGTCTAGTTTGTCCTTGTATTTTTTTATGAATTACCCCAAGTAACATCTGATAACTTAATAGTGTACATTATTTAATTTTATATATGGTTTTGCCAATTATGTATAAAATCAACTCGGTCTTATACAATTATATAGGAGGAATTAAATTCTCTTAAGTCGTACTGTCGATTACTGAATATCATAACACTAAAGAAAAACTGGTTTGTTTAAAAGCAATAATATTTCTGATTATTACAATAATATTACATTTAAAGCCACTTCTATTTTTTTTGGATAAACTATGATATAAAGTAAATATTAAAAAACCTATGTGTTATATAAAAAATTTATTTTCATATATAAAAATATATTTTTCCACAATATTTATTGAGGAACGATAAAATTATAAATGATAAATAAATGAACAATTTACAATATTGTTATATATATGATGTATATGTATGTTTTAAGTATTATATATGAAATGCATGTATAATGTTGATTTTCAAAGAATTTTTATTTATTATTACTTTTCTCAGATTCAAGTTATTTCTGAGAAAATTTCTTGTCATTTTTATTGATTAAACGAGGGGTAACAACAATTTTGTCCACCTGTGTATGTCTGTAGTTAGAAAAAATATACAAGTATTTATACAAGTATTTCAAAATTTTGGCCCAAAACTGACAGAAAAGAAATATCTGATCCTGGAACATTAGAATGCTGCAAAGGTTCTACTCATAACAAAACCTTCTCACAGCAGTGGAAGTTTATTTTATTCATTCATTCAAATTTACAAAAAACATAGGCTTAGAATGTTTTACTCTATATTTGCTCTTTATGATAAACGGGTACTTCATGGAGTCAGTGATGAAACACACTATTTTCTTATAATATCCTCTATTCAATATTCTGTTATCTAGTTACTATGTATCAGTTTGAGGTAAAGAAAACATATGAAAAACTAATTTAAAGTACTATTATCTGTGCAGATTGAGCATCAAACAACACCTAACGATGAGTTTAATTGTATTTAACATGTCTATATGTGATTAACTTATTAAATAATTCATTATGGGGTAGCAGTTAACAGTTAAACACACATTAATTGTTTTTAAATTTTAAATCTAGCTTGGTTTTGCACCTTGAAAACATATTGAAGTAATATAACATGAATTTGATTTATAGAAAGGTTTGTCATATAAAATAAGCTGCTTCTTTCTCCTGATAGACTGTAGAGCAAGCTTTCCATGTTGGCTTCAAGGATGCCATCCAATTCCTTCAAAGCAATGGTGGGTTAAGTTAAAAATTGTTTAAACCTAAAATGCTTAAAGTTTACTTCAGACTTTACAGATTCCTATGTAAGAGTATAAGCCTTGTCTTTCCCTTTATTTCAGATGTTGCCCTTGGTGTGAAAGGGCACAGTATAGCCCAAGGGTCCCCGAACCATAACCCTGCCAATTCCAAGATGGATCTAAATACACCCAAAGTGGAAGAGCAGGAGATGAAAGAGGCTGAACAAACCGACCTGAAAACATCTTTAGAAGAATCTAGATCCATGCAAATGTTCAACTCCACCATGCAAGAACCCATCGAAGATCCTCTCCCCCATTTTGACATAATGAAAAATGGTAAGGCTGTAATCACCATCAACCGATATATATATATATATATATATATATATATATATATATAGATAGATAGATAGATAGATAGATAGATAGATAGATAGTTCAGCATGTTTTCTAGTAGTTCTTTGTTTGTTTCCTTCACTTTTTCTGTATGTTTCCTCCACTTTCTCTTGCATCTCTACTAATATATGGATGCATGACATTAACAATTGGACAATTTAAAGTGCAAAAATCCATGTAGATTAAAAACACACAGTTTTACAATTATTACAAGCTTGGATATATAAAATATAACTCATAGATTATATTTTTTTCCCTTTTTAATGATAATAATAATATTAATATATAACAACAATAATGCATTTTATTTATCAGCACTTTTAATAAAACAAGTATAGTTTACAAGGTTTATAATTTGGAGGAGAAACTTGAAGTGGATATACATCTCATTTACAACCCTTGTAGATTACATGACCCAAGTGAAGAACAAATGCACAATGAAAAGTAGCAGATTCCCTCGCCCTCTGTTTGCAGACCCTCATTCTTCTCCAAGAATGTAATTCCTGGACTGTTTAAGATATTTTAAAAATCTAAAATGCACAGGACAGCAGAGAAAGAAACTTGCGACCCTACAGTTCTAATTACGGTCGCGGGTATGACTTCAGCAGCACTGTAATCATCCAATCACAGACTAGATTCAGTGGCACATCAGATCTTGAGCTTTTCAGGAGCGTCAGAGGTGACAGTCAATCACACAAGAAAAGTTGGAGGGCCAATCATAAGCTTGTGGGCGGTCTAAACTCACAGAAGTGGGCTCCCTTTGGTGGGGAATGTTGAACTATGCTGTGAGAAGGTTGCAAATACCTGGTTCGATCCCCACAGCACTCTGGGTGCGTGAGCAAGACCCTTAACCCCACTCTGCTCATCGGGCACCGCACAATGGCAGCTCACTGCTCCCCAAAGGGATGGGTTAAATGCAGAGAGTGAATTTTGTTGCTTTGTACTTGACAATGTTATGACAATTAAGTTGATTCTTTCTTTTCTTTCTTTTTCTACAGCTTGAGTGCGCTTTTGTGCTTGGTTCGAGTGCTCGACGAGTGTCGGTATACTGTAGCGTAAAATTGTTTTTGCACAGTGAAAAGTGCAGGGGACGAAAAAAAAACTTTTGAAAAAGAGCAGGAGACATGTCCCCGGTGTAACAAAGACCTGCCCGTTGATCTTCTCGGTTGTTGAAGTCTTTAATGCTATGTGTAGATATGTTACGCCATTTGAAACATGATGACTATGCTTATGCAATTTCTTTGGAATGAGTTAAAGAATGGAATTGTAGGTTGATTGGAGGCAGAAATCCTAATCTTGCTCTCTGTTCAGTGAAGGCTTTCCCATTTTAACAAAGATGGGCCCCTTCAAACCCCCTTTCAAACCATCTGTTGTTGGAGTATGCTGACTTAACTAATGTTCAGTTTGGGTAACCACATTTTTCTAGTTATTCCTTGACACGTTTGTTTTCTTTTTTATTTTACCTCTGCAATTTAGGAAATATTGTCAACCTGGTCACACAGAATTCTAATTACAGTAGGTTTCTGACTTTTTTGTGGCTGTATTTTCTTTTCTTTAAAAGTAGATTCCATCACCTGTTCTGTTTAAAGAGCCTCATGTGTTGGTTGGTTATGATCAGTGACTGCTTATTTTGGATTTATATATAGTGATAGTGTAACAGGAGTAAAATATTCGCAGACAGACTTCTAAACGTCCAAGTTGTGGTGTTTTTTTTAAACCCTTGCAGTCAAAACTGTTGCAAGATGTTTTGCAATATTGGGTGTAAATGAGTTACTCCTACTAACAATGGTCCTGAGGAACCCCTTCCTCGTGTATTTTTAGAAAGAAAATATATGAATAGGAGGAACTCCCCTGGATAAAGTTTGTAGTGATAGGTTTCTCTATATCCCGTTTTTGCTGATAGCCTTTTAGCTTCTTTTTGCAGATGTTTGCTGATCCCTTTTCATGGCATCTTAGGTTTTACAGGTCATTAGTAGATTCATTATTTCTGATGATAGTCAGTTGTGTTGAGTACCATTGTACATCTTACCTGGATACACTTGAAGCCACACACGACATGGGGTCATCACTCTGTTCCTTTACTGCCCTCTGGTGGCCAGATATGCAACCTTTGTATGTATTTGAGCTGCTGTCTAGCTGTTAGAAGAAATGGTAATTAGTTGATAAGCAAAGCCCTTGGGTTTCCTTTATTCTCTTTGTTTTGCATAAAAAAACATGAGTTTCATATTTATTTTTTTTAAATATTTCCTTATACTTCTGAGTGAAGGTTCAGTTAAGTTGAAGTCAGTTAGATCACAAATGCATTTCCCCTTAGTACTGTAGAATTGACAAGTCAGAGATGTCTGCATAATTTAGTTAATTAGGAGGCACAATGCTAATGTTTAGTTTTTTATTCAATATTATTTAACTTTAGAATGTTACTACTTTTACTGCAAGTAAGGAAATTTGAACTTCAATTTCTTTTTTATTAACTTTTGAAAGATAACATGTCATTCTTATATTACCCTTTGTGTAAATAATAACTTTGATTAATCGACACTCAGCCCCTGAGCCTTTGACTTTCAGTGACAGTGGCCTGCTGGGGAAATAAACTGAATAGCCCTGTCCAACAGGCTTGAGAGAATGAATCAATATAGTTGAGAAGGAATAAGGGTGTGTAGGTGTTGTTCATCATCATTGTTCTTGGAAAACTTTAATAAGGGAATAGAAAATAATAAATAAATGAATGCCTGCTACTCCTTTATGAAAACTCACTTTCTCTCAAGGGTTGTTACTTCTTTATCCTTTCTTGGTTACTGCCTCTTCCCTCTAAATGAGCAGAGTGTGGATGATCCATCATTTAATGTAAACTGACAAGTAGAAATGATCCAGGGTCATCTTTGCATCTTTTATGCTAACTCCCCCATCAACAGCAGTTCATATACAGTACAGGTAAAATGTGTAAAGTGACAGTGACACCTTATGTGACAGACTGCTGTACTCTAAATGCACCAGGGAGCATTATCACAGATTCTTCCTCCCAACCGCTGTAAGACTTTATAACCATCTATGTTTCCAACCTCAATGAATTCTTACATTCATGCTGATTTTTGAACAGTTTGTCTTAGTCACTTAAATAAAATTCTGCTGTAATTTTGTCCACAGCTGTATATTGTTTTTTTTTCTCCAGATGCACAGTATTTAGTCTTTTTTATTATTATTATTATTTTTTTTTATTCTTTCACATATTCCGTTATTTTTACATACTTTTTTTAAATTGCAGATTGGTGTGACCACTTTTGCTTTAATCTTTTGCTGCTGTAACACCATAATTTCCCCATGGTGGGACAATAAATATATTTTCTATTCTATTCTATTCTATTCTATTCTATTCTATTCTATTCTATTCTATTCTATTCTATTCTAAAGCTTACAAGTTTGTCCCATTTCGGCATCTGTAATCATAGATGGTGAAGCAGCATGGCGTCTTCCTTTGGTTGCACTGCAAACTATATATTAATAAAAAAAATCATTATAAGCTATGAGGAGACTTGCAATTATTATGTGACTTTTGCAGAATATGTACTTGATGTATATAAAAGCAATACTTGATATTTGCTTATAAAACAAAACTCTAATTAGTTGTACACTGCCCCTTTAAATCTAACTGTATACAAACCATCATAATTATGTTTTCATATTTTTCTGTATTAAAGTGAGCTATTTGGATATTGTATTCTTCCACTGATTGTTTTGGGATTTTATGTGCATGTTTTATTTTTAAGACTGACATGCTTTCAGAAATATTAAGTAAACTTTTCCTAATTTTTGATGGTGATGGTTGATATTACATAGACATAAATTGTTACCATTGTTTTTTTGGTAAAGTTTATTATTTGATTTTATTAATGTAGTCTTTAAGATTTGATTCATGAGCCTATTCATAAACTGAGTCCATTTACATTTCAGTTCTCATGGGAAATGTGACGACGTACCTGAGTATGTTTGGGTTACCAGTGAGGATCTTTTCCAATCTGCTTCTACCTCTGGTGGTGTCATTTTATGCCATGCTCCAAAGTAGACAAAGGTAATCAACACCATAACAACACAAAATACAGTTTGTTTTTGTTTGTTGTTTTTAAAGCAGTAACAAAACACATTAAAAGAAATGGGGTCTGCAGCAAATCACCAAGAGTTACTGTCCACAAATAATTAAGCATGGAACAGCTGTAAATATTCCTTGAAAGGCAGCTGGAATTGCTGCTAGACTTCCACAACAAAATTAACAAAAGACACACACAAAAAAGTCCAAAACCACTATAAAATGTGTTTTAGGCTTCCAAAGATTGCTTGAGTGCCCTAAAGATTTTGTGGACTGATAGGCAAAATTGCAACTTCTTTGGAAAGCGTGTCATAAATCTCTCACATCTGATATAAAAAAAAAATCAAGTACTGTAAAAAAAAACAAACAAAAAAAAACATTATCGATCTGTTTAATAAATTAGTATAACACTATAAAACGTTGTTTAGTGACTTCTTTTCCATAAATGAAGCACATCATTAAACTCAGACGGGTGGTTTAAAGTCTTTTTAATTAAATTATGATTAATTAAATTAGGAGCTACCGTGTCAAAATCCAGACTTAGATTCTGATTAAGAACCTCTAAAATGCCCCTAAACAGAATCATAATCAGCTTTATTTGCCAACTTTGTGCAGAGGAGCAATATATTGGACTTTTGTTTTAGCTTTGCTTGTAATGAACGATTTTAAAATACAAGAAGATAAGAAAAGTTTTAAATTATGCTTATAAACATAAATGATCAACCATGTATAGACCAGTCTCTTCTCAATTAATGCAATAAAACAGGACCACCATTGGTTTGCTTTTTTTGCTTTAATGGATGAAATCATCTTTTTAAAACAATGTTTTAGTGCATATATATATATATATATATATATATATATATATATATATATTGTTGTATAGTAAATAATGTATATAATCGCAGAAGTTCTCTTGCTGGGTTTTTCAGTGATGCATTCGAAAATGAATCTAGTCATATTGTAGATTATAATGACATTCAACAATAACTCCAATCATTTTTTTCACATAGACTGAAGCTGCTGTTCAAAGAGGTCCCTCAGCTTGTTGTTTGGGGTTGGCATTTTACGAGACTTACTGGATTTTTCTTCATCAACATTTTGATCTCTAGTCTCCAGAGGCTTATAAAAGACCGGTAAGAGTTTATTTACCTTAACCCGGGAATGCAGTTTGTTTAATAGGTATTTACTTATTTAACCAACAACTCAAGCCTATTGTTTCACATAACACAATTCCATTTTGATTTTCACTGATTGAAAGGAACTGACTTTGTGTTTAGGTTAACACGCTTCTTCCTACTGCTGCAATGGCTGAAGTTACAAACACAGTATGAAGTCCTATGAGGAGATAACAATCTTTCTTCTTCTGATTTACACTACTCAAAAAAGGAAACATCTAAGGAACACATTTATAACCAAAAATAAACCAGACAAGAAGCGGAAGTAAGAGGCAGTTAACAAGAAAACCCTAAAAGAAGAGTGGTTCTGCGGGTGGTATCCTTTCTGGCTAATGTTTTATACACTTTTGCATCTTGTCCATACGTGGGGCTTGTGCTTATATCTCAGTACTATGCATGGCAGTTTACATTTGCCAGGGTACACCAAATTTGTAAAATTCACCAGTGGTACCATATGCTCTTCACAAATGAGAAAAGGTTCTACTATATACTATTCATACTAAGCACATATGACAGACGTGATATGTACTTTTTTTAGAATATTTATCTGCCTGCAACATCCCTCAGCATGATTATGGGTCATTAATGGTTTGTGGAGGCATTTCTCTGGAGGCCTATACTGCCCTAAATTTGCCAGCCAGAGGTACCCTGACTGCCATAAGCTACCAGACTTTAGCTACCTGTGGTTAAAGTGGGTCAGCAGTTCCTGCATTATGAAGGCATTGATGCTATAGACTGCCTGTTACCCAGATCTGAATCCAGTTG
Organism: Cyprinodon variegatus; assembly: GCF_000732505.1. Taxonomy (NCBI): domain Eukaryota; kingdom Metazoa; phylum Chordata; class Actinopteri; order Cyprinodontiformes; family Cyprinodontidae; genus Cyprinodon; species Cyprinodon variegatus. Next base: position 255,293 of record NW_015151518.1, read on the forward strand.
AGCACACCAAATATGTTATATCTTATTTCACTGAGGAATACCAAGTTGGACCACAGATTGTCCAGCAGTTTACTGATGCTTTAATCTAGGTCTAGGAAGAGATACCAGGAGAAAACCTGTAATGCATCTGGCCTTTAAGTAGTTGCCCAATTGAAAAAAAAAAAAAATATATATATATAGAAATGTATATATATATATATATATATATATATATATATATATAGAAATGTAGTTATATTACACATTTTTTCAAAATTTATAATGGTCAATGATAACATAGACCATCAGGTCCACACGGAATGTCTAATAACTGCCACAGGGGAAATGCATATGTGTTTTTGTTTTATAGGGGTTCCTACACTTGAATTAAGATTTGCAACTGAAATATTTAATTTATTGGGATCTAAGATGTGTTAGCGTTAGCGTTTCTTTTATTGTTTTAAGCAGTGTTCTTCCTGTATTCAAAAGATCAGCTGATGGAATCTTTGAAAATGCAAATTTTTTTTATCTCTAGGGTCTTCGTCTCAAAAAGCTAACCTGCACAACTTGCTCAGTCAACTGAAATCTGAAGCCTGCATCTTAGGACTGATACTTTTTTTAATATGATGTTAGATGTGTTTATGTCTATCCAAATATTCTTTGAAAATAGATTAAGAGGTATTGTGTTTTATTGAATTAAAAGTATGCCTTTACTTTAATTTCATAATTTGCCAGAATTAAAACCACAAATGTCTTATTATATGATGTACCACTGTATCTTTCAATGTTCAGACCTGTACCTTATTCAATTATTAGAAACAAACAAATAAATAAATACATATATATATACACTTATCTATGTCTTGTAAATGTTTTCCTTTTTATTTATTTTGGGTTACATGCAGGATAGGAAAAAAAAAAAAGAATGTCAGGTTGGGTGGAGGTTTGAGAGGACGACCCAAATGCAGAGACTGAAGCTGAAGGTGGTTTCTTGAAGATTTAAAAAAAGGCGGCAACAGAAGCAAAAATACATAAACATAAATCAAAAAAATCCTGAAAACCAGGAATTCTAAGAAGAAGGGCAATGAAATGACAATGAACCAGCAAAAAGTAACTGAACAGAAGGTTGTATATATGGGAGACAGAAACATAGACCAGGCTAATCTACAGATTGGGAGCAGGTGTGGACAGAGGAATCTAGAAGGGAGCTAGGGGAAAGTTGACTGACACAAGATTGCAACAGAGGGCAAACAAAAAATACATAAGAACTCAAATACAATAAAAAATAACTAGAATAACAGAAAATGGAAATAAAACTAAAACAGAACCTAAACCACGACAAAGAAAAGAAGTGCACTTGCTTATATTTAAGTGTTTTAGGTAAGGATTAAGGATATAATTATTCACATCGTAACTGGCTGATGTTATATATTGTTTTTTCATCTTAGTATTTGTAATTGTCTGTCAGACCAGCAGTGGGTATAAAATAAACACAGCTTTGTGTGAATTTGGAATATGGAAGCAAGGATAGCAAGTACACTACACTAGCCTCTAGCCCCAGGATGCTAATATTTCTATAGACCAGGGGTCTCAAACTGATTCCAGAAACTGGCTGCAGGTTTTCTTTCCAACCATGGCACACCAGACTTCATTCATCTCATCAAGTCATCATGTTCAGACTGGACTCACTTGATGAGATGACTGGAGTCTGGTGTGCTATTGCTTGGTTGTGAAAGAAAACCTGCAGCCACATGGCCCTTTCTGGAACCAGTTTGAGACCCCCTGCTCTAGACAATGAGTTATAAATATGGTGTTAGATTCCTGACAAACATCAGAAGAGCATATTAAGCAATCACAATAGCACAAGTTGTAGCTGACAGGCTGATTTGCTCGGAGTTATGTTGTAGGCATATGGCCAAAGAGACAGAGAGAGAGAGTAAAGAAGCACAAAGCTGGTCTAATTTAGCTGGCCACAAGCTCTGTAAGGATTAATATGCTCTGTTCGAATTTATGGGCTGTGTCCTCCGAAGGCTAGATTTGAAAGCCGATTGTGTTATAGCAGGGGCCCGAGGTCTGGTCGGATTCCAAGATTCCTCGTTATGTGGCCTACAAATGCGTCCTTCTTTTTGCCTGATTTAAAGGACGGGTCCGATGTATCCTCGCTATCCTTGGTTATCCCAGGATTGATTGCGAGACCAAGCAAGCTGGCTGCTCCGTGATCAGAGGAAATGGTACGTGGTGCCAAATAGTGGTGAATATTGGGAGTTCAGTTTAATATAATATAAGTATGAATAGTTCAATGAATAGTTCCGTCTAAAATGAATGAAAAATAGTTGTTTTAATGGTTATTTAGTCAGATATGTGGCAGGTAAAGTTTGGTTTATCTAAAGGGTTTTATCTGTTACTGTGTAAATGGGTTTGGCTGTAATTTAAGGACAGATACTAATATATCTGCTGTGTGGGAATTATAAATCTGATATGATTTTTATTTTTTTATTGCTGTTTTGAATTTGCTTACCGTAACTAATTATTTTTTGTTGTTGAAAATAAAAGATTTTGCTGATATATATTTCATACATACATTGTTTAGATTCAATTTTATCTTTCTCCCCCTTTTATAGAATAGAAAATCTCTTTATTGTCACACAATGGGCAAATTTACAGCAGCAGAAAGATTATAAAAAATGGTCACACAAATGTGGATTCACATGAGTGAAGTCTTTGTTCACTTTATAATAAAAA
>NW_015151518.1:258321-259861 GCF_000732505.1 Cyprinodon variegatus
GTATTCATTCTTTTCCTGCTTTGTGTGTCAACTGACACAGTTTCTAAGCGAAAGAGCGTATGGCGGTAAAAGCCGCCAAAGGCTAGACCTGTTTGACTTTACAGCAAAAACTCTTCCGGTCTCCTTATTTTTAAGGACTTCATAGGACCTAGTCCAGGTAGACTGCATCCTTGGAAGAGGCAGCCCATAAATTCGAAAACAGCCATAGAATAAATTAAAAGGGTCAAATATAACCAGAACGTGGCCTTAGCTTAGCAATTAATTTAACAGGTCACATAAGGCATTAAAGAGAAAGATCAAAGCAAAACTCCCTCAGGAACGGGGATCAGCATTTAAAACTACTTTTAAGATCTACCTGCTGAGGCAATGGTTTTCATTTGTCTGGATGAGAACCATACCATACATATAAATTTCCCAACATTAGTAAACTATTTTTGGGAGGAAAGTTTTTTTTTTCACATTCTTATTTGTTGTTATGATGCTGAAATTCTTTTCAGTTTCAATTCAGCTTATTCGTGTAGAGCTAATTCACAGCACATGTAATCTGTAGGGGAGTGTTGGCCTAGTGTCTAGAGCAGTGCGCTTGTGCTCTGAGAAGGTTGCAAGTTCCTGGTTCGATCCCCACAGCCTCCACTCTGGGTTCCTGAGCAAGACCTTTAACCCCACACTGTTCCCCAGGTACCACACAATGGCAGCCCACTGCTCCCCAAGGGGACGGGGAGAGTGAATTTTCCCATTGCGGGACAACAAATGGATTTACATTATTACCTCCCAAGACACTTAACAGAGACAGAGACAATTTCATCACATCATACAGTTAGATTGGTTTCAAAGGAAACCTAGCTGATTGCTTCGAGTCATTGAATTTGCAGGCTTGGCTACTGTACTCATATATTAGCATGTCACAACAGTGGACATCTGCTGGCAATATATCTTTTCTACAGCAAATTCCTTATGCCAAGCAGACAAGCATGCATTGACAGTGGGGAGAAAAAAGGCTTTCTTTTTTTAACAGGAAGCAGAACTAGGATCAGTGTAAGCAACCTTCTGCTGAGGCCAATTTTGGGTTTAAGGGGACAGAAGCATACACACAAAAGAAACATAGAAGCACCGATTCATAAAAGCTTCCCATGAAATGAGAGGTAATGATAACCAAATTCCTTATGTGTCTCTGTCTAGGAAAATAACAGTCAAGCACATGGGATCTAAGCTGTTATTCATTTCAATGAATGAAAGAGAGCACATAATGTTAGTGTAGCGACTACCAACCACCTTTTTGTCGCTTGTGGGTGCGGGGAATCTGGAATTTAACACGCTTGAAAGAGGAGATGGAAACCAGGATATAAGGTATGGGCGTTCCCATTTATTGAAGTACGTTTGTATATGAACAAACTTTCCAAACAATCCGAGTAGCGGTCTTTACATCAAGTGAGATGGACAAGTAACTATGGAGAATGTGAAAGATAACAGAGTTTAACCGGAGGACGCAGGCTATTGTGTGCCAAAGAAAGCGGTAAAAACCGTATGACCTCCCGTCACC
>NW_015151518.1:260477-265449 GCF_000732505.1 Cyprinodon variegatus
AAAACAGTACTTGTCTGGATGCATTATGCCAAGTATAAAGCTTGGTGGAGGAGGGATTTACCATTGTGGGGTAGTTTGTTAAAAGCTGGGGTTGGCCCCTTAAGCCGGGCTCACACTGTGCGATTTTTTGCCCTCTTCGGGGAGACTTTCCAGTCGTGTGAGAATTTTTTGATCAGGCCGACTTTCAGCCTGATCAGGAATTGTGGGCAAATCACTCAGTCAGCATTCGCAAACAAGGATTCTTTTTTTTTTCCGTTCTTCCTCTCAGATGTAAACACAGAAGCATGGCGGGGGTGCGAGTGAAATAGAGATTTTTATGCAAAATTGAAAGACCACGGTAGCCACTTTTGCTCAGCCATGTCTTTGTCTAAATACGTTGTTGTATTTTCTTTTTAGGGCTTTCAGCAGAAAATTGCACAAGTTGCCAAGGCAGCGCGTTTCACTCTAGTGTGAGCTTCGTTTTCCCCTTCTACTCATTTGGCTAGCTCAATCTCACTGCGGAGCTGAGTCCGACGTGTTTTTTTAAAAGTACAGTGTGAGCAGGCAAATGGCATAAGAGCATCCGGCTCAACATGCATCATGAGCTGTGAAATCACATTGTACGACGAAACTGCAGGGTTTCGTCGTACAATGTACAATGTGTGCGTGCAACAATTGAAAAAATGCACAGTGTATGCCCGGCTTTAGTTTTCATGAAATGAACTCCAAATGCTTCAGCATACCAAGACATTTGGGACAATTACATGCTCCCAACTTTGTGGGAACAGTTTGGAGCTGGCCCCTTCCTCATCCAACATGACTGTGCACCAGTCAACAAAACAAGGTCCATGGATGAAAGACTGTGGTGTAAATGAACTTTTCTGGCCTGCACAGAGTCCTGACTTCAATGCAACAGAACACCTTTGGGATTAATTAGAGCAGTGATTGAAAGCCAGGCCTCACAAATGCTCTTCTAGAAGAATGGTCAAAATTTCCCATAAATGCTATCCTACACCTTGTGGACAGTCCTCCCAGAAGAGTTGAAGCACTTATGAGTGGAGTAATATCATATTTTACTCCTATGGATTAGGAATAGAATGTCACTTAAGATCATATGAAAGTCAAGGCAGGTGAGTGAATACTTTGATGATGGAATGATGTAAAAAGCATAGCATTTTCAATCACATTAAAAGAAAAATAGAACTAAAGATTTATTACTGACACAGTTATTGTCAAGTATTTGTTGGAGATTAGTGCAATCACTTCATAGAAAGTGCTAAAACATGTCATAACATCACTATTTAAAAAGTATTATTAGTTTTTATCTTTTTCAGCCAAAGTTATCAACGGCTTGTGTGGACTGTCTGAAGACCCACTGGAAATACACTTCTTTGATTAATAAGGAATCTACCCAGTAGGCTAAGAAACTTACCAAATAAATATGATAAATCGCAATACTCCACACATATGAACTAAGTAAAGTGCTGTTAGATTAAAAAGACATACTGGTTCAAGATAATTTCTCCTTATAGTGAGCTTTGCAATCTCTATGTGGTATTGAGAAGGAAAGAAAGTAGCCTCTAGAAAAAAAATCTCTATATATATCCTGGAACGTTGATTGCTTTAACTTAATGCTTTAAGGTATGAAAAATTTAGATAAGTAACTATGGTAACAAAAACTGCCCTACTGCCGTAAACATACCCAAACAGCAAATTTAGCAAATGTTGACTGAATTACTTTCTTTTTCTGTTTGCAGGACTATTAGCAAACCTATCTGGATCATTGTATTAAAGCATTTATTGCAAGTGTATAAGGTGTCTCTGGCATAAAACCATAGCTGGCAACAACCAAGGATTTCAATGCAGCTAGTAACTCTCACCAATCATTCATAAATGACCTCATCACGGCCTTTAGCTGATAACGAGGTACCTGTTTGGATTTTATAAACATGTACAAAAAGTTAACAAAAATTATTTTTTTAACTTTTGTTTGAATAGCTCATTAACTCTACATTTGGTGAGTATTTGACACAATGTGACACAAAATGTTATCTCACTACTTTGTTGCCAGAGGGGAGCTTAATGAGAGCCAATATAGGACAATCTTTTTTGACAACACCACTGCAGCATTGGCTATTATGGAAATGGGCTAAAGCTGCGAGGCTGTGGGTATTGTGAGCCTGAATACTGGCTTTGTTTGACTGCCGATACAATGAACTGAACTACAGCATGGTCTGAGGCAGATATGTCAACCCATTGAGGAGTAGGGGCATAAAAAAACTACACATACAGAGTTGTGGTGGAATAATGGGAAAGTTTCCCTTAACTTTGATGTTCCTCCCATATGTGCCCATACAGTTAACTTCAAAGATATTATTAACTACTGGCACACTGTTTGTTCATAATGGAAAAGGAGACAGACAATAGTAAAATGTGTGAATCTGTGATTGGCTGGGCATTGTATTGGCACACTCTTCCTTCAGTGCCAGACAAAGACAGGCATGCTGGGAACCTGGCAGAGACTCCAAGTTGCCTTTCTCAGCTTTTTGCCAAGAATGATCATTTCCCAAGTATTTTTTTTCCCCGTTTTGGACATACACACGCACACACCCACACATTCTCTTGTTCAGCTGCGACTGCCGTAACTAAATCATCATGATCCAGAGAAAATCAAGGATGATGAGAAAGATGGAGAATTTGAAGGGTGACCCTGGGAAGAAAAACCCGTAAAAAATGCGAGTGCAATGCTCAGTTGGGCAACTGGCTCCAGCTCATTAGCTCTGCACATACTGAGAAGAGGGCAGAAGTGTAATAAGAGACTGAAAAATTTGAATTCATACAACAGTATCAGTATCTTTTAATGGAATATGCACGCATGGCTACAGCAGCCATTTGGTTGAAATAGAGGTCTAATATTGATACACAGAGATGTTGGAGTAGGTAGAAAGCTGTGTGCATGGGAGAAGAGAGTAAGAGAGCAGCAAGATGGAGAGGAAGTATTGCAAAGTGGGGGGTATGACATGTTTGCGTGTGTGATAGAGATGATGAGCGCAACACAGGGGAAATATACTCCCATCATAAGGGTATAATTCAAGGGTGCCTAGGGGGCACTCCCAGTCTCCTTCTCTTGCCCTGTTTTCCCTTCTCCCATCCTTAATATGCTTCTTCAAGACAACCAAGCCATCGGTATCTTTTGTTTGTGTGAGGTGTATCATGGGTACAGTGGAGGGGGTTTGATGGCATGATTATTGGATGTTTCCCTGACAAATGCCAAATAATGTTTTGGAGATATTTTGTGTCTTTTTAAAGCATAGCTGTTTATAAACAGGCAACTTGTCTTAGAAGACACCTTTCCTTATTTTGTGCTTTTGTCTTTGTACAGAAGCAGAAATTAATCTCACTGCATTTAGTCAAACTGCCACAAAATGAGTCTTTAATTTTACTGGTTTTGTAGGAAAATAAAAATGTTGCATAGCAGGGTTTAACAACAAGAACTCTGTGTTATGTATTTGTCCAAGGTAAAACCAACAACTTCTAATTGTTTCGTTATTATACGAAAATGTTTGGATAACACTTTAACAGCTAAGTGGCCATTTTTGCCTCTCCTAATATTAAACCTATCTGTCTCAAATTTTATGACTCTTCATAAAATCTCTCCCTAGCATTTCTTTTTAATGAAGCAGATAAAATAAATCTAGAAATATTACATATTTTGCCATTAAAACAAAGAGTTTATAACTACATAAATTAGCCATTTATATCCCACAGAAAGTGAAAAGCTGCTCATCTTGCTGCTGTATTACGAGATGCATGTTGCACTTTCGACTTTAATTCTAAAGGTAATTCGCGTTAGTGTAAACTGCATTTGAAATTAACAATTAGATTTAACCTTTACTAATAATAGAAGAAAATGCGTCTGCTTGTTTCTTGACAGAGAAAGCACCAAAACCCAAAGAATAAATATCCCTTAAATTTATCTCACTTTCCACAAATGATTAAAAAAACCGTCCAAATTGGCAACATCTTACAGAAAGAATAACATGTTGATCGTATGTCAGAGATCAAGGAAGGCACAGTCAGCATGGAGCAGTATTATGTAAGAGATGAATCACAGATTGATTATTTTTCATTATTATAATCATTAGATTTGTCTGAATACAAATTCACTCAGTAGAAATGTCTTTTAAGTCCTGTAGGCAGCATTTCATTTTAAAAGGTGCGTTGAGGTCAGTGCTAGTCTATATGCAGTAGAGCATAATATTGCCAGTAGTGATTTTCCTGTTGAAAGAGTTTGAATTAAAGTGTCCAATGGCAGGACAACTGGCATCTTCTTGATATGCGTCTAAGTCAAATTACAAAACTGCCATTTTGTCCCTCTTTGTCCCTGCAGAGGTGTCACAATGTAAAATATATTTAGAATCAGTGCAGATGCACTGAACACCATGAACCTAATTTAGCTGAAGTATCAGGTGAAGTTTTCTTAGGACATTCATCAGGCTATGTCCAAACCGCAGGTCTGGATATTCATTTCCAATTTTTTTGCTTAAATGCAAATTTTTTTGCATGTTGTTTAGATTACTATTCAAAGGTCTTCACCCTTAGACTACAGGGTTTAGGTTTTAAATTCTCAATGAATATTGAGAATATGCTCAGAAGGACAATGTCACACAGCACCACACTGTTAACGGATGTCATAAAAGATGTTGGCATCTCTTCGTATTATAAGGTGTTGAACAATGGGCACCAAAAATATTATCATCCTATAATAAGAAGACTAAGGGAGGTAAGAAAAAAGAAAGCAGAACTATTTACATTGGGTTTTTGTGTAACAGCTGCTGTGGTTGACGGCAGCCTGTATGAATGAGTGATCAGAGCCTGGATAACATAAAAGTCAAATGAAATGTAACATGAGTGTTCAGGCTGCAAAAAAGGCCTCTAAAAACTTTAGATACGCATCTGATTTAATAACGCATATCGAAGTGGCACAATGCAG
>NW_015151519.1:0-31192 GCF_000732505.1 Cyprinodon variegatus
AAAAAAAGCAATTCTTTGAAAAAAGTGGAAAAAAAAATCTCAGAAAATAGGAAAGTCACTTTTTTTTTTTTTTTTGATAAAAAAAAATCCCTGCAGGTGCAGAAATTGAGAACCTTCTTCTTCTGAATTTATTTGAGCAGTTTGATCCCATAAGAAATTACGTTTCTATTTGAAGGCTGAAAATGCAAACTGCAATGGTCTTTATTAATTATTTATATACCTAGGGTGTTTTTTTTTTATTCTGTGATCTATAATTTGCTCTGTATATTGTCTTCCAGGGGAAGCTTAATCCTTTGTCTGGATAACGCATGCTGGGAAGGTTTAAGCAGAATAAAGAAAGATAAAAGCTGTTGTTTCATCTCAGGAGATCTGCACTACATGTAATGTCAGGGATCTTAAGTTTATAGTCTTGGATATTTCTTAATGGAGCACAACTTAATATTAATTGGTTACGTAAAAAATAAAGCTAGCAGCAAACGTGTGGAATTGAGGCACAGACTTGGAATTCAGTCAGACTCGAGTTAAAAACTTTCACAATGACTCGTTCCTTTACTCAGACTTGAACCATTTAAATATTCTTGACAAAGCCAAGCCAATACAGACGCATTAGAACAATAGCTAGAGAACAAACCAGTCCACTAAAAGTCTCTAGTACACAAGAGTCTGTACTAAAATGCTTTTAATACAATTCTAAATACAGTCATGGGCAAACGTCTTAGGATTCAATTCTTATTTATTTACAAATATATTTAATCAGTTTTACAGTTTTACTCTTTCAGTATAAATATGCTTTCATTAGGTTGAATTATTGCTTGCTGTGAGAAAATGCTGCAGTCCAGGCAGCAACTATAGACAATATAGTGAATGCAATCAGCTGAATTTCCTTAGATTGAAAATTTTTCACCAATCTGCCTATAGGATTTGATTTAATTGTCTATGTAAAGTGACTTGACATGACAGGTGTTTTTTATTTATTATTTTGGATATTTAAACTACCAGTGAAATAAGATTTAAATGAAAAAAAAAACTATGTCTATCTTTTATTCATTTTTACATAAATTTTCTTCCTTTATTTTTTCTTATTGTGTATCACAACATTTTGTTATTAATTTATACAAACAAACTTTAGATTTTGTTGACTTTTTTATTAAGAGAGCAAACCTGAATCCGTGGTAATCGATCTGTCATCACCTCTTGCATAATACCCCCTGATGAGATATGAATTGGTTGAAATTAGAAACACACGCAGACCGATCATCCCCAGTCCCCATGCTCTGCTTTACATTCAGAAATTCCTGCGGGGCTCCTACTAACCTCCTCTGAAACTGCAACATGTCTGGTATGTTCTGTTCAGTGTTTCTGCCGTGAGGCAATCAGAGCCTTAGTCAGTCACCTGCTCAGGCACGCAGGAACTTAAGAAGGACGGGGTACCCTTGACATGAGCTTGGGCTGAGTGCCAATCACAGTAAACACCTCCAACACTTGGCCTGTAAAGCAAAGCGAGGAATGGATTCACGAGCCGTCAGATGCTTTTTATTTTATCTCTCTTTGTATGATCTGAGATATGTGTTATGGCAAACTCTTGTCCAGGTGATGCAAAGCATAATTATAGTTACATACAGCACAGATAAATATTTATATATATATATATACATATACAGTGGGAAACCACATTAAAGTGCCAGTTGTGCTATTTAGAGTTAACAATGCAGAGGAGTAAATGATCAAAGTAAAAACATTTGCTATACTTTTATAAATATCAAGCCACTTGAATTTCTTACAAACCCTTTTTTTTTATATAACATATACCAACGGAATAATCCAAAACATTGTCTAAATAATAATCACAATGTCAATAAACTGGAATGGTCTTGTATGCATGGAAATGTTTGTTTAAAGCGAGGTCTCTGATCTGGACTGTTTAAATGTATCTCTCCATTCAGGAGATAAAGAAGGGAGGAGCCTTTTTTGAAAAAAATATTGGATCCTTGGTTAAAAACCTTTTATTAAGACAAAAGATTGAGGCCTGACGTGATCACACAAGCCTGTCAATTTTTTGCTGTCATGTGTTTTAAACATTGGGAAATAAATGAAAAAACATGTCCAACCTTTCTACCAGCTGGCATAGAAAAGTCTCAAGTAGTGCTTTTAAATGACCTGTTAATTAGGACTCAAAGAAAGGAATGACTACAGAATTTAGTTTAACATTTTGGAATTAAAGTCAGAAAACTGTGATTTGCAATATCTTTTTGTATTAAAATTACATGCATATACTTATCTTCTTTATTTATTCAACAGAAAAAAAATATATGTTCACAAGTAGATGTATTTTACTTCTTTATGTGTGACATTTGTTAGGTAAAAACCATCAGAGGTACTGATAAAAAGATCAAACTGTCTCAACTTTCCACAACTTCTTAAGTGCATGCAGCCATATTGGATGCCAAAGTTTGCATTTCTGTATGACCTTCAACATTCTCATAAAAATAAAACAGACCAAGAAAAAAAACAATACTTTGGTAGTGTTTTGTACAGTATTTGTAACCCCAATAAGTTATCATGATTGCTTCTGAGTTTAAATAGGTACACTTCTTAAGCTCCCCTTGGACTTACTCATTTAAGTACATATTTGGTCTTTCAAATTATCATGGATTCTTCTTCAGTGGCCCATTGGTTAATATGCATGATCCACATACCAAGGCCTTAGTCTTCAACACAGCAGAGACGGATTTAAATCCGACCCGTGGTCCTTTGCTGCATGTCTCTCCCCCTCTCTCATACCCCCTTTCCTGTCAGTCTACTGTCGAAAAATCAAGTCACTAGTGATTTAAAAAAATAAATAAATAAATATATATATATATATATATTGCTATAGCATTAATATTTTCATTTGAAGTTTAGCTAGGCTCACATGAAGTATTGTTTTTTTTTTAGAAAATGGCTTAATTTGGTTTTTAGTTCATCACTATGAAACACCCAGCAGTTAAAGACGTTTTTGCTAAGTACATTTAAAGCACACATTTAATAAAATATACTTAGCCAAATTCGCAAAAATGACACAACAAATGAGTCTATTTCACCAAGTACTGATTGCTTAGTCAGCTGCTCAGTCAATCATTCCTCCCTGTTTTATGTCATGTACTCTCCCATATGCACTGACATAGCATCATCAATGTCCTCTGAACAACTGCTGAATATAATCCCTGCAGTATTCTAGCTGCCGTTCTCATCAATCCTTGTTTATTAGCAGAAAGCAATAACGCTACTATGCTTACTGGCTTACTGGTGTGTCCTCCTGCTAGACTGCCCCATCAAAGTTTAGCAAATATTTGGCTACTTTGTAACTAACCTTAGTTCTTATTCCTACATTTACGTTTTAAAAATGTATTTTTTTCTAAAGGTACATTGAGTGATACCAGGCTTTGAATCTTATGGTACACAGTGTTCTATTTATATTGATTAAGTTTAAGTGCCACTCACATTACCAAATACCTCACAGTTGACACGACAGAGCAGTTGGGTCTGACTCCTCAGTATTTTAGTAAAAAATTGTACTACGAATAGGTAGGTTGGTTTGATAAGGAGGATAAAACTGAACACTTAGCCAAACACAAATATCAAGGATAAAGCAAGAGAGCAACCATAATAAATAGGCAAGAATTGACTTTCTCTATCCTTTTTGTGTTCTTTGCAAAAAAACCTGCCAATTCATCGTGGTAACATACAAGCACAACAATGGAAGAGGTTTTGTACATTTTCAAATGAAAATAATAATTTTTAAAATTTCAAGAAAAAGAGGCTTAAATAATTTCTATGTCTAATTAATATGTAATTTAGCTAAGTCTTACTTTCTAAAATAATTTGAAAAAAATATTGGACTCTTTTTTTTACTATATTAAATTTTGTTATGCCATTAGTTTGATATGGCCTTACCTTGGAGCAAGGCCTGAGGTTTGGGTTCGTTGGCAAGCACCCTGTGGATAGGTTCTTCGTTGGGGAGTCCCTGATGGGATCAGAACCTGAGGGGGGAAAAAAATGAGAATTGGTGCACCACCCAGGGGGCATGGTGGATAGTGCCCCTCTCTATGATTCCATAATTTAGCTTTTGAACTTTAATGTCCATGTGTGAAACGATGGTAACACCTGAATGGGGTCATCAGTAGAAACTGACCTCCAGCCCTGAACTTGAGAGGTGTTTCATTATTGGACTTATGTGCAAGTCAGGAATTGCTCATAATGAACACCATATTCAAGCATAAGGATGTCCATCGGTGCACTTGGCCCAGGACAACCTTGGCCAGAGCTCAATGATTGACTTTGTAGTCCTATTTACTGACCAATGGCTGCACATTTTGGACACTCTAGTATAGAAAGGGACAGAGCTGTGTACTGATCACCACCTGGTGGTGGGGAAATGCTGGAAGAGAAGAAAGCACAACAGACTAAGAAGGCCCAAATGAGTACTGACGGTCTGCTTGGAAAGTCTGGTGGAGCCATCTGTCAGCAACATATTTAACTCTTACCTCCAGGAGAGCTTCTCTCACATTCCAGTGGAAGGCTACGAGCATGGAGTCTGAGTGGACCATGTCCTCTCCCTCTACTGTAAATGCAGCCATATCTGTGGCTGTGCCTGTCATGGCTGCAACCACCAAACTTGGTGGCGGACACCGCCAGTAAGGGAGGTCATCAACATGAAGTAGTATTATCAAGCCTGGTTGGCTTTTGGGACTCCTAATGCAGCAACCAGGTACTGTGAGGCCATGCCTTGGACGGTTTCAGAGGCAAAAAGTTCTGTCTGTTAAAAATTTGGGGAGACCAAAAAATATATATATATATTTGTCTGCCTCAAAGCTATTCTGGTAAACCATACTGTGCCTCCACAAGGGAAAGAAATGCTTTGTTAACACCATTTTTAGTGGGTGTGGTGAGCTACTGACCTTGACTGAGGAGATTTTTGGATGGTGAAAGAACACAGCTGACACGCCTTCCAAAGCAGAAACAGGGACTAGGTGCTTGGGATCTGACTTGTGCATTACCCTGGCTTAAGTCATAGACAAAAACTCCATGGTGGCAAGGCTCTGAGGTGGATGAGGTTCGCCCTGAGTACCTTAGATCTCTGGAGGTTGTTGGGCTGTTGGGGTTGACATGCCTGTTCATCATCTCATGGCATTGGTGGACTGTGCTTCTCAACTGCCTGACTGGGGTGATGATTTCCCACCATAAATTGGGGTGTGTATCAACCATTGGGAGATCACATTTTTTCGCCTCTGGTCACTGTACATGCAGAGCAGGAGTTTGATCTGAATTGCCAGCATTGAGTCAGACCTGTTGCGTGTTGGACTCTGGCAAGACTGCCCCTTGTCACTAGACCTGTTAATAAACTTTATAGACAGGGTGCAGCCAAGGACCAGAGGTGAACCTGGTTTTGGGACCAGAAGATTGTGTCCCTTCTTTTTGCGCATGATATGGTTCTGCTGGCTCCCTCCTGCAGACCTACAACATGCACTGTGGAGGATGACATCTGAGTGCAAATTAGCTAGAATGAGGATCAGCTCCTCCAAGTCCGAGGCCATGGTTCTTGAAAAAGGTTGCTTTCCTCCTTCAGGTCGGAGGAGAATTCCTGCCTTAAAAGGAAAAGTTAAATTGTCTTTGGGTCCTATTCATGAGTGAGGGGAGAATGGGGTAAGACATCGACAGACGGATCAGTGCAGCTTCCACTATAATGTGGATACTATACCATTCTTATGACAAGAGAAAGTTGAGCCAAAAGGCAAAGCTTTCACTCTACCATTTGGTCTACCTTCTTATCCTCACCTATGTTCAGGAAATCTGGATGATGGCCAAGAGGAAAAGATCGCAGATAGAGTGGATGAAATTAGTTCTGCAGAGTGGCCGGGCACTCCCTCGGAGATAGAGTGAGGAGCTCGGCCATCAGGGAGAGGCTCTTAGTAGAGTTACATCTCCACCTCCAGAGGCATCAGCTTAAGTAGCTAAGACATCTTTATCAGGTGCACCTTGTCACATCCCACCAGGACGAGACCCAGGAGATGGCCTTGAAGGAACTATCTTTCTAGTCTGGCCTGGGAACGTTTTAGGTTTCTCCCAGCGAAGTTGAAGAAGGTGTGTGGGAAGAGGGAAGTCTCGGCATGTCTGCTTAAACTCCGTGATAAGCAGATAAGTAGAAGACAACAAGTACAAGAATTAAATTTTAAGCTGTGCTTGCTGGTAACAGGTATACATATTATATACCAGGGGTCCGCAACCCAAACTGCTCAAAGAGCCATATTGGACTGAAAAAACAAAAACAAATCTGTCTGGAGCTGCAAAAATGTAAAGGCACGTATGGCAATACGGGCTCTAAGTGTATTAGCCCATTATAAAAAGGACTAAGTGGGCTTAAATATTTAATAAGCATTCATGATTAAATGTTTATCCTTGAGCAAATGTCACATAGTAGCATGAGGTGAGGGAGGAGCAGTGAATGCCCTAAATGCATGGACTCTACCATTCGCCACTTCACTGCCCTTCACCACACGGTTTGAATGTATTAGTTTTTCTTGCATTGATGAAGTTATAGAAACATGATAAAGGAATGTTTCAGTGTTGGATATGTTTCTGTTGGGAGGAGTTGACTGAGTCATGAGAAATCAAGAAGGAACTGACATCCATCAGAGCAGAGCTCTCTATCCCCGAAATCCAAAATCCTCTGTCTCCAGCATTCCTTGGTGTTATTTTTACTATTTGGATAAACACATACCTACATGATAGTGCTACCTGTTCGATCTGCTGACAGTTTTCCATGCTTGCAACAAAACTAGCAGCAGTAGTGGAGTTTGGAGATGCAATCCACTTCCTAAATCGATCTTTGCACTCCTGTAACTTATCCAGAAGTTCTCCACTCACGCTTTTTCTCTCACTCCCAACTACATTTTTATCCTGTCTTCCCTGGAAATGCCTTTCCAAATTACTCGGTTTACTTTTGACAACCTCTCATTACAAAGCAAAAATGCAGGCAATACTTCCCCACTGAGATTAAAAGAAGATGATTCGGTCTAATCTTCTTCGAATCCTCTGTTCTAATCAGCGATCTTACTTTTTTTTCCCTTTGGGATCAATGAAGCGAGACACACCTGCCGCTTTGTTTACCTTGCACCGCTCTGAAACGTGTGTTGCAGCCTATGGCCGCTGATCTCTTTGGCTATGGCGCTGATTTTCATTGAAAGGATTGTTTACATTTATTGTTTAAATTTATTATACACATTTTTATCGCATTGGAAAACATAATGAATGTTTGTTTTACCTACTAAACACCATATTGAAACAAAAAAAATTTATTATTTTCAAACATTTTTGAAAAAGCTCCAGGGAACCACAAAGGGGGCATTAAAGAGCCGCGTGCGGCTCTGGAGCAGTGGGTTGCCGACCGCTGTTATTTACATATACATTTCAAAACATAAAATGGTTGTACATTTTAAATGTCAAACTGAGGTTTGAAATTTATTTTGGCTTAAGTAAAATTTGCTTTTTTTTTTTTTTAATTTATATATAATACACCGCAGTATACAATGTCTATGTGATAGCAGATTTAGCTTAAGGTTTAAACCTTAAATCAAAACACTATCTGCTATATTTTATCACCATGTATGAGATTGTGAACAAAAATATATATTCACATCTTTTTTTTTAAAAAAAAAGGATTGATTCATATTTTAAAGTGTACATTTAATGTCACATGTTTAGTCACGTCTCACAAGTGACTAGCTTTTATAGTTTTCTAAACGTATGTCAATATAATATTACAATTAATTAAACTTCAAACCAAACATGCACTTTATAATACCCTTAATCACAAATAAATTTAAGTAATGAAGGATTTCTTTTTTACTTTAGTTAGTTAAAATGTTTAGAACTCACGTTGCTTCAAGTGTGACTCCAGGAATCCTCCTGTAAAAATATACATCATTGCGGTGACATAACAGAGCTCACTTGAAAAAGTATCCATGTGTTTAGGAGTGTGTATAGACATGTAGTGTGTGTTTGAACAAACTGATGGTCCCAACCAACATCAATGCATCAATGTTGTCACTGTGCAATGTGACAAGGTCTTTGGCGGTACACAGTAGAGGGAAAGAGGCAGGGGTTACTTGGTAAAAAGAGTGTCTTATTGAAACTGAAGCCTCATCTAACCATTTAAAGGTAAAAGCTCCTTTAGTACACAGCTCTAATTACAAATCTCCACCCTTCCTTTTCCTATTGGTAAGATTAGGTATGCTTATGCCTATGTATTTATCAGCTTAACCTCAGCATTGTATTAGAGGTATATAGGGGCAGCAGTAAGCTGCTCTAAAGGCATCTCATCATCATCAGAGAAATAATTACATCTCAACCAAAGACAGGCTCCTGCAGAATCTTAAAAAAGTTTATCCTCTGTTTCAAGATGCCGACCACCAACAGAATTATCTCTGAAACCCGAAAGTCAGATAAAGGTGAGCTTTCTGTATATAAAAAAAGATACAAAAAACTATATGTAATATATTTCATTGCATAGTTTTACATAAATACTAAGCTAAGTTTTAGATAACTTTGCACCATTTAAATTAACTGCATCTATTACAGTATAATGTGTATTGGGGCAGTAGCATGTGTATTATGTCTGAAGCAGATCCTGAGTGAATGGGTCATTGGAGTTTATGTCTGCTTGGAAAGCATAGTAATTCAATTAGCGATTTCATGCCTGTCATTATGAGAGGGTGTTTAACAGTTTTATTGCCTGGCAGCAGTGGTCTACAAGTGGCAGCATCATCGCTATTAAAAAGATTTAACACCCTTTCTCTGTGATAATAATATTCTGTATAGAGTAGATTATGATGCAACTGTAAAAACAGTGTAACAAAAGGATTAAACTGCGAGGCTTCAACAGAGGAGTCTTTGTGCTTATATTTTTTTATTTATGTTCTATATACAATATCATTACAGTATGTAAATACACATGGGCCTTCCATTTCTTCTAAGATCGAACTGGGATTTAAATCACAACATCTCTTATTTAGCTTCATTTTCTAACAGTTTATTGTTGTTTTAATCTATTTAATTGTCATACTGTCTTTAGATTTGGGAAAGTTTAGACTACTAGAGTGCCATGGAAAACACCTCTGCCTCATATTAGCACTTGTGGAAGCAGGATATTGTAAAGTGGATTATAACATATTTCTTCATATACACAATCATGAGTGATTGTATCAGCTCTAGGAATAAAACACTCATAGATTAAAAAGTGCTACAAAAGTTGATACAGGGGCAACAATTAGTCTTAAGTTTTTAGTTTGGTGTCAGTTTGTAATGAGGCCATGCAAAGCTGTTATTTTCATCACCTTTTGTTATATACAGGCAGGTGTCCTTTGATGGATAGATGTGACACATGCTGTGCCATGTAATTAAACTCATCATGTGAACTTTTTTAGAAGTGTTGACAGGAAGAAATGTTTGCATGGACTGAATGAGTTTAATTCCACCTTTAGTTCACAATGATTTATTGTTGTGTGCTTAGTGTAAGCTTTTTTGCTCTCTTAATATTAATCCTAATATTTCATCTTAGGATACACTTAATATTCTGAGATTATTAAAGGTCATAATTTGTGATTTGGCTGATGAGAATAATTAATGACTTTTTTAAGCCAGTTTTGACATCTTAATAGCAAGAGATTTGTGTGCTCTTTTAATATCTGTAATTTCGAAAGGAATGCACGCGTAGAAGTACTAGTCCGAGATACTGATAATGACAGTAGCATCAGTATATTTTAATAGTAGTTAACTAAGGACCTACTTAAAGGAAAGATTTATTCTTTGCCTAGAATTACAACAGCTTCCACTTATTTAGGGTTTGAGGTTTTTGGAAAACCTCCAAGAGTTTCCAGCTGTCCTTTTTAAAATCACACACACACTCTATCAGGTTACCCAGCTTATCTGATTTGTACAAACAAATCATATCAGGCATCACTTCTGATAATCTGGGCTAAGCATGGTGAGAATGAAATGACCCCCCCATTAAAACATGTGAGGTGTCTGAGAATTCTCTGCCACCTGACGCAAATCCACCCCCAGCTGAAGTGTTGATCCATAGGAAGCAGATAAGTTTTCTAAGTATACACTCTTTTAAATTACTCGCTGTAACATAGTATGTCTGACTCCTAATTTTGCATTTGAAGGATTGAAGAACTTGACCTCCGTTCAGGCTGACCCAAATGAATCAATCTTCTTGTTTGTGCTTTTCAGTTTATGCAGGAAAGAAAAATAAAGCTGGAAACACGCTTGCAGGTGAGAACAACCATATACACAGCATTAGTGACAGCATTAAGTAAAAAAAAAAAGTTACATTTTTATTTATCTCTGAATCTATTTATTTTTTGTTCTACAGTAAAAATCCCTGTCTATGAGCCAAATATTCCTGAACCAAAATGTCGGGCTGATCTCATCAAACGTAAGATAATCTTTTTATAAAATCTTAGTGAGCTATACACAAAGCTAACCTGACAACAGCCAGATGCAAGCTGGGCGGAGCGAGACATGCATCTGGCTGTTGTCAGGTTAACACAAAGCAGTGTAATCTCCAAAACTATTAAGAAAGAGTGAAATGTACAGTTTGATATATTACTGTGCAAATTACATTTACAGATTAACATTTAATTCCAGTACAGCAGATAACTTGCAAAGATAAGAGAAACATATTTAGCCCATACTGCATCTTACAGGTTTTACTCCAAAATTTGAACCATGGTAAATTATGTATCCCTTTAACTGAATACATTTGATATAAAAGGATTCATTGAAAAATATGTTTTATATTCATACTTAAATATTAAATTGCACTTTACTGACAGAATAAAAAAAAATACTCAGTTAACTACGACCATAAATTCAAATTGATAAAAAATATCTTTAGTTATATTAGACAACACTCATTAGATGATGGAATGGGTTTTACCATCTGTGAAACTTTAATCCAGCAGAAAAGCACCTAATTTTTCCACTGATAATTTCTTGCACCAATATTTAAATATGGTTGCATTAGTTTATATGCATGAATCAAACAAGACACATTTTTGACAGATTCGTTTTTTGCTTTAGCTGTGTTAAAACAGCTAAAGTAGAAACTCAAACTCAGATTTGCACATAATTCATTTTTTTTATTATTTTACAACACCACTTTTCTAAGTTATCGGTCAATCATGTTATTTCAGACTGGATTAATCTGTCTCTGGATGACAGAACATCCAATAAGGTGCTGTGGATCACAGAAGATGGGGCTAAAGTGACCCGTATGACTGATGACATCACTTGTCCTGTATTGGACAGACCAGAAAGATACGAGTACACACCACAGGTAAAATATATCATAAAACCTAATATTTAATTTATCATGAATTTAACTGGTAGGATAAAAGTAAGATGTGTGCTGTTACTGCTTTGGTCTGTTAATGATATTTTCTGAAAAGTATCACCTATGTCCTTGCTTGTTTTCCAACAGGTTCTTTGCAAAGAAGGCATCCTTGGTTTCCGAGGCTATTGGGAGGTACAATTCTCTGGATGGGTTGTGATCGGAGTAGCATTTGAAAGATCCGGAAGGAGAAACAGCGAGGGGCCCTGTGGTCTCGGAGAAAACGAGGAATCCTGGGGGCTGGAATGGAGCGGCTCCTGCTATCAAGTCTGGCACAATGGGCATGGAAAGGAGATAGGAGGGATTCCCCATTATACCACAATAGGTGTATATGTTGATCAGCCCGCTGGTTTACTCAGCTTCTATGCTGTTGAAGAGATAGAAGAGGGAGAGGGAGGTCCACTCAGAAAAGAGGTTAAGCTTTTGCACCAGATCAGAAGCTCGTTTAAACAGAAACTGCTGCCTGGTTTCTGGGTGGGGACAAACTCTTACTGTTTAATCCTAAAAAAAGAGGAATAGAGAACCAGACTGACATCTGAACACCAGATCTTGCAGTGAATAAAACTAAATTCTGCAAATAAATGAGGGTTGCTGAAAGAATCCCTTTAAGATAAAACAAGTAGGTGGAGAGCTTTAAACAAATTTAACTGGAAAGACCAACAAAGGGATTTAATATGTTTGGTTCCCTTTTCACTTGTTGTCTACCTAGACTTCTGGTTCTAGATTAACACACCAGTAGCAAGCATAGCATATTATTTCCACTATATGTAAAGTAATTTTAAGGGACACTTCCAGTTAAAATCTTTTGCCATTCATCTTCTACATCAGCTTCTTCTGTAGAAGTCAATGGCAACTGGTGCCATTTTCTACTGTAGTGGTCTATGGGTAAAAGTAGGATTCACTCTGGTCAAATTGGCAATCCATCACAGGGCAACAGTACAAACAGCCATACACAAACTCAATTATACCTAAGATTAATTCAGAGACCTTGTTGACCTAACAGTCATCGTTATAGACTGTTGAAACAAAGCCAGAGGAACCCTAAGAAGGGATTCAAACCAGGAACCTTCCTGCTGATAGGCACCAATGCAGCTAACTGTGCAAAATAAAACAGAGTAGCAATTTTGTGAAGAATTTTGGAGAAAAATGCATTGTTTTAACCAAGAATCTCTTAAGAAAGTTTTAAGGGGCAAAAAATGGCTTTCTGTTGCTTGTATTGTGTCATCATGGAGTACACTCAGGAGCATTTATAACATGGCAGATATGTTGGTTGGATAAAGGGCTTTCAAACAAGACACCTGTGTCAGTAACTCAGAAACAGGCTAGACCTTTGCTTACTGGTTACAGTAAGTCTTTCTACTAAGTTACTCGAGGATCATGGGTACATCAGACAGCATAAAGAGAGCTGTACGATAACCAAGATAAGAAATTTTCAAAATATATTTTTTACGCACTTCATGTTTTTACTCATATATTTGTGTTATAACACGTATGTGTTATTTTCCCCCAATCGTTTCAAAGAAAACCGTTGATTATGTTGAAAGTGTGGAACAGACAAGGGGTTGAATAAACTATATACCAGCAAAAAACTGTTCTATTTTATTTTTTGAGTTACTTATAACTTATTAATAGTCACAAGACAATATGCAAAAATCTACAAATAATAATACACATACATACAATACATAAAAACATATTTAAAAGGTCTCATTTTGATTTTGGTTAAATTATGAGATTTGCAATAAGTCTGCTCATTATCTAACACAAAGATTTAAAAGTGTCTAATTTTTTCATAATGCTACCAAAACATGTCAAAATTTGCAACACATTCCCACAATCAAATATGCACAGTCAAATGCATTGATAGTTATTACTAGAAAAAGATATGCTGATGATCTGGAAATATCAAAGACAAAGGCTAAACTGGAGCACCTCAGGTACAAAAATATACTGATGATCCTGAGGGCTGAAAAACATTCTACAGGACAAATGTTTAAACCATTTGAAGGTGAGTTACCTACAATTGCTGGCATTAAAGTAACGTAGCCTTCCACAAATTAACACAACAAAAAAATTCACCATAAAGTTTAAACCATATGTTGAGGATTGGTTTTATGTATGGGGCTATTTTGTTGCTTCAGGACTTAGAGAACCTTTTTCAAATGTTGGAGCAGAAAATGTCGAAAAAGAATAAAGGGCAGTCAGTTCATTGAATTCACCTCAGTTTATTTATTTATATAGCAGCACAACACATGTAATCTCAAGGCACTCTATAGGGACAATTCAATCAGATCATACAGCCAAATTGGTAAAAATGTCAAATTCATTGACTTTGCAGGACAAATTCCTCCTGGATTAGCACGTGGCAACGTTTTGTGGTTGACTCTAAAGCAATCCCTTTCTTAAAAAATAAATTTATATGGTCAAATAATGTTAGACATACATACTGTACAGTGGTGCAGTAGGTAGCATTGGCGCATTGCAGCAAGAAGGTTCTGGGTGGGATTCCCGGCCCTGGCTGTTTCTGCATGGAGATGCATGTTCTCCCTGAGCATGCGTGGGTTCTCTCTGGATACTCTGGCTTCCTCCCACAGTCCAAAAACATGACTGTTAGGTTAAATGGCTTCGCTAAATTCTCCTTAGGTGTAAGTGTGAGACCTTACAAGATTGTACCTCACCTTTCATCTATTGAAGCCTATCCCAGCAACCCTTGTGTCGGAAAATGGATGGATAGTCAAATAAAGCTATTTCAAAGAACTTCCCTTTCTTCTTTCTAAATTGTGATTTTCTGTCAATGTGATGAAGATGGAGCAAACCAGAGGAACTTACATTTAAGTGTTTCCTCCGCCCTTCGTGTACTTTTCAACCTATGAGAATACCCAGTAAAGTTTACAAAAATTAAAAACTGGTTAAGTGTTTAATTTGTTATAGCAAGGCCAACCCACGTTTTTTATTCAAAATATTCATACTTTCATTTAATTTGTCATTATTTTTTTTTTTCATGTTTCAATATTTAGCTGTATTATAAAAAAAAACATAAATACTGTACACCACATTCAGAGTTGCTTTACAAGTTAAAGTCCAATACTGGTTCACGCCACCAGAGAGAGATACCTTGTAGTAACGCATTTACCTAGCGTCTACCTACTCAGTTAACTGACCGTTCGGTCAGATGTTCACTATTTTTGCTCCCCGCTGATCATGTGACCCCGGCTTCCCGCACGTTGCCTGCGCCACCTTTGTTCTCTCTTGTTCCGAAAACAAATCCCATGATATTTTTTAAGGAGAGCTCTCGCAAAGAATTCTGGGATATATCTGCTCGTCTGGTGACCATGGTTGCATGCTACTTTTCAAGGTGCATTGTGGGAAATTTTGAGTCCAGTGCATAGGGGTAGGGTTTAGAGGCCAGTTTGGGATTGGGACAAAGATCCAAAGCACCGTGTTAGGTTCGTCTCTGACTGATTCAGTAGGGGAAGAAAAAAAAAACTTAAGAATTACAAAGTCATGGCAGGACTTATTATATGCCATCAACCTGCTGCTGTATTGACTGAAACATGCCATATACTGTGTTCTTGAAACCTCCCAATTTGTCTAAATTAAAACTATATTTAAAAGAAGATAGGATCAACACACAGTTGATTTAATCATGATTAATTGTAATGTATCTCAAGTCCTTAAAGGCTGTTACTGTAGTCAAATTCTGTGCCAACGCTTAATTACTTTTATGTTTAGCTACTGTTTAGGGCTAAGCTAGTTTCGATGGCCTTTTTATTAAATAACTTAATCGTCCGTTGTTAATTTTTTCAACAATTATTAAACTTTTCTTTGTCTGATATGAAATATGATAGATTATTGAGTATTTAGCTGGAATAAAGCAAAAACAAAATAATCTGAAGGGGAGTTTATACTTTTTTTTATAAAACTTGAGGCACGTCATTGAGGTATTATTGCTCAGTGAAACCAAAACTGCTTATTTATGTTGTCATATCAATTTCCTGTAGTTTGTCTCTTTTTGTACCAAACAAGCCACAGATAAGAAAACTGATTAAACACGTTTCTACACCTTCCCTTCAGTTAAGTTATGAAATAACTCTTGTTCTTTCCAACAGACCTCTTACATTTCAGTGAGGTCAGACTTGAACATTAGTCTTCCTATGAATGTCAAGTGAGACACGTAACAACCCCTCTACCAGACGCCACCCATAGGCTCAGACCTCATTCCACTAACGTGACAGTTCTGTGAGACCCTCCTAAAGCCCCTACATCAGCTACTACGTGGATATAACTCAATCAGAAGACAATTTGTTCCATCTCTCTGGATGAACTAACTATTCTTAATGTGGATTATTGGCACATTAATTTTAAGATGCAGAGGAATCCTAAATCTACAACCAGCGTCCCAGAACACAGCAAATCAGGTATGTCCTTGTATCAATTCCTCCAGTGCAAATGAGGATAGAATAGTCAATTTTGAGGTTTTAGTTGACAGCTTTCATACTATCCTAGATAGTCAGGGAAAAGGTATTGAATATTGTTTATGTGCCATAATTTAGCTTTATTCTATGTAAATGTAAACATTTCACCTTGCAATCATATCTCTAGAACAGCTATAGTCTTTTTCAATTTTTCTGTTTGATGTTTGCAGGAAAATTAAGAAAATCAAAAAAGAATGAAAAAACAAATGCAGGTAAAACAGAGATGAATGCATTATCCTCATTGTGTTTTATGTATTAATAGTGTTATGTCAGCTTGTTCATTTTCTTTTTGTGCAGAGGGACCTCCTGTTTATTTGCCAGATATTCCAGAGCCTAAAAGTAGAGCTGAGCTGATGAAGTGTAAGAGCTTTTTAGATTCTGCATTGTTACAGTAGTTGCATATTTTTAAAAACTGATTTATAGCTTTATGTTCTTTCACTAGACTGGATAGATCTGACTTTGGATAAGAAAACAGCCAATAAGATGTTGTGGATTTCCGATGATTTTTCCAAGGTTAGTCGAAGAACAAAAGAGGTTTGTCCTGTGCTGGATGGACCCGACAGATATGAATATTCTCCACAGGTATGTTGAAAAAGTTTCAGAAGTGCACTTGAAACCTGACTTAAAAAGACACAGCTGTTTTAAATCCATTTTTTCCCTCATTTCCTTTAAGGTATTATGCAAAGAGAGCATTTGGAATCAAAGGGGTTACTGGGAAGTTGAGTACTCTGGTTGGGTAGCAGTTGGAGCCACCTTTGACGAAGCAGCAAGGAGAGCAAATTCTGAGCTGAGCGGTCTTGGAGAAAATGAACACTCCTGGGGTTTGTGCTGGTCGGGAAGTTGTTATCAGATATGGTTCAACTGCAACCATGAAGACATCACAGAAGTCCCGTTTTGCTCCACAATTGCCATGTACATCGACCAGCCAGCAGGGATCATAAACTTTTACATTGTACCTGGTGAGGGCACAGAGAAGGAGGTCAGGCTGTTGCATCAAGTCAAAACTGTGATTGACAAAAAGATTCTGCCTGGTTTCTGGTTAGGAGTTCAGTCCTCATGCACCTTACTGAAAAAAACAGATTAAGCCACATGTATATTTATGATGACACAAAGATTTAATCTTCCACAAATCAAGTATGAATATTTGTGTGATTTATATCAATATATGTGCTACACAATATCAAAGATAACTGTGAGGTGTAGAAAAAGGAATCCATGGTTTTCCAGTGTTTTAGGACTAAAAATGTGGAGGAATTTGATCTAGATTTTGCAAGCGGATGTCTGAAAATAAAAGGGAGTGGAACTGACAGCTGAGAATTGAGTTAATTTGTGTACAAGGGTTTTAATTTAATCTTAAAATAAACCCAGCTGTTCAGTGAAGGCCTCAGAAGCTTGCTAGAGAACTTCAGCGAACAATAATCTTTTAAAAACCAAATAACAAAGCAGACAAGTCAAGGAGAAAGTTGTAAAGATTTTGGAAATAAATAGGGTTCTGAAATAATATCCCAAGCTTTGAAAATCTCACAGAACTTTGTTTAAATCATTGTCTGAACATGGAATGCTCCTGCAATTTATCAAGACTCAACCCTCTACCTAAACTGACAGATGGGTCAAAGAAAGCAGTAATCAGAGACTCAGCAAAGAGGCCCATGGTAACACATGAGGAGCTGCAGATATCCACAGCTCAGGTGGAAGAAATCAATGGCAGGAGAACTACAAGTTGTATAATCCACAAATCTGTACGTGTTAAAACGGTATGTATCTCTTCAAGACATGATCTATAGTCTAAAATGAAAATGTTGTTCCAACTTAAATGAATTGCTTCAATTGGGAAAAAGTAATTGAATCAAGTCGATCCAACTTTATTTATTTAAAGTGGAGGGCTTTCGCGAATTTTTGAAAAGAACCGCCTTCTCCAGAAAATGCACATGCACAACCCTGTACCCGCTCCCGAGAGGGAATATCTATTAAATGTGTGCGAAAGCATGCATAAGCCCATTTCTCCTCAGGCACGCTCTGTTTAAAAGTTGCTGTTTGCATTGCTCATACAAGCTTACTTTCCAAAAGACGATTTGCACTTTTTCCACTGTGTCGGACTCAACACAGTGAAAATGAGGATGAGCACGTAGGAAAGGCAGTTGGAGCAGTATTTTCTTTATAGGGTGTAAACTATATACTGTCACCTTTTTCTCCATGCATGTTCTGTCTGTTCAATACAATGGAATTTGTTGGTGCAAATATAAATAATTAAATAGTTATATTGCTGTATTTAATAGTTTGAAACAAACTGGAAACATGCGTATTAAATCAATAAAGAAAATGTTTAAGTACTTGTATATTGCTAAGGTCTCTTTTTTATTTTACTTAATGTACTAAATTTAAGGGGCAATAAAGTTTAAATGTTTTTAAGATGACTTAAATGCAAGGCCATAAAGTGAAATTATTAAATAAACAATAAAAGTAACATTTAAAAACACATTTAAGATAGAGTTTGATTAATTAATTAGATTTGTGAATCTCAAGTGCTATTTAAATTCTCCATGTAAAGATATTAATTTGAAAACTCACTGATTTATTAAATCAATAATTTTTGTGGTCTCTTTTGACTTTCCATACATACAGTATTCCACATTGATTCAATTTTATGTTAAAGACGGATTTGAGGTCCAAAAATTGTGAGTCGAACCTTCCTTTAGGTCTTCTAGCAAAGATCTAGTATTCGCTTTTTAAATACTCTTTTAAAGGTATTTGCTGCAGTTACAATTGAATTTCCTGATAGTGGGACAATTATGATTTTTTCTTTTCTATTCTATCCTATTCTATTCTATTCAGCTGGCAGGTTATGTGAATAGATGTTGAGTGTGTTCCTCAGTGGTCAGTTGCAAAAAGTTTATTTAGAGGAGTGACTTCATTTGCATTTACAAATAGTTTTTTGTTTTAAATCAAAATAGAGTTTTTTATTCTTCTTGCTCATAATTTAATTATTGGATGGCTTAGTTCTAACCCCACCTCCCTTTCTTCT
Organism: Cyprinodon variegatus; assembly: GCF_000732505.1. Taxonomy (NCBI): domain Eukaryota; kingdom Metazoa; phylum Chordata; class Actinopteri; order Cyprinodontiformes; family Cyprinodontidae; genus Cyprinodon; species Cyprinodon variegatus. Next base: position 18,932 of record NW_015151519.1, read on the forward strand.
ACCCACCCAGAACAATTTCCCCAGATATTCTTCTCTGCGTAAAAGGAGTATCAATGTAAAGCTATTAGAAAAAGGATGATTAGTTTTCTTCAAGCAATGAAGGTGACAAAGAAAATATGGAAGAAAGTACTCTAGTAAGATAAGATCCAAATTAACTCTTTTAGCTAACAACCATAACAAAATGTGCAGAAGTAAACTAATAAACCATCATTGCCTATCGTTCTTAACACACATTCACAAAGGTGAGGATAGTGTATGCAGCATTGCGATGTGGTGATACTTTCCTATATTAGGACCTCCTAAACATACAGCCAGAGCTACAATGGAGTGGTTTAGATCTGGGGTCTATAGCCTTGATCCTCGGCATCTACTGTCCTGCATTATGTTTTTCTCTGCCTCCACATACCTGACTTAAATAAACGAGTGATTACAGTAAAAGGCCTCTGCAGCCCTTGGTCGCTGTTAAAGAGGGATTTCAATATTTGATTTAGCTGTGTTGGAGAAGATACACATCTAAAACACTGGCAGTTTAAGACAACCTGGTTTGGATCCCATATTATTTTTGTCACAGAAGGGCCTAGTCAGAGTCCAAAACTTAGTGCAGCTGTGAAGCTGTGGAAAGAAGGAGAATAGAAGAGAGATACTTAAAATGCTTCCACTGTTATTTTTGCTAAAATACTGTGTTGCAGAAAAACAAACCAGAAACAAAACTTACAAATGAAATAGAAGGCAGGGAGGAACACAGAGCTGGAAAATGGTGCATGACAGAGAATCTCACAAGATACATTGTACAAAATTGGTGATGACACTTATACATGAGTTAATTAACCATATAGGGACCTTCCAACTTTCCTATCAACTGCATGGGAGCTACACTGTTGTACACAACCCCCACAGGAAATATAGGCACAGACTAGCTTGTGAATTTTAACAAATAAATACATAAACATGCAAATATATGTTTATGCATCTTCATATTTGGGTTTTATAATGAAGAACTTCAGCCATTCTATGTTTGCATTACTTTTATATTTTGAAAAGCATCAACTATGTGTCCTTTTCATAGTGACATCTGTAAGGCTAAACCCCTGTCCAGATTCAGCACAGCAGTCAACTGCTACCCTGAGAAGTATTTTTATTGGTGACCCCATGAAAGTCAATGGGATAGCAGCTAGGAACAGGAGGCAGGAGTTATAATTTGAGGTATGAAGCAGCGAGGGAGAGAAGAGAAGAGAGAAAGCAGGTGAGACAATTAGAGACGTGAAAACAGCTGACGAAGATTAAAGTAATTAGCTGAGGAGGAAGGAGAACGCTGAGAAGAAAAGGGTTAACCAAAGGGGAAGGACACCTTACAAATAAAGATAAACATTTAACTAAATCTCAAACAAATGACGACTGATCACAACATGAGATTAAAAAAAACATGATAAATCTTGAAATTACCACAAAAATCAAGTGCTTTGATATAGCAAACCTTAGAAAAAAGAGAAAACAGCAACAACTAAAAGAATACGCTGGCAATAAAATAATGATTAACAGAAATACAAAAGGAGTGCATGACACCCCAAAAAGTATGATGAAATTCACAGAAATCGAGCCTTGAATAAATTTGCAAAGCACCGTAACTATTCAGGATGGGACAGGATTTCTTAACTGTTTTAAATCTAAAGAACATTTTTCAAGCTGATTGTTTTTGTTGTTTTTCATGTTATAAACCAAAACATTTCATAATAATGTCACATTTGGACAAAGAGACCCAGGACAGAATTGCTTCCCTAAGGATGAAAAAGATAAATTTAGGATCAGTTTCTTTCTTAGAAAGGTACTGTAGATCTCATTGCTTACCCCTTTCACACATACTATAAACCAAGGAGTTCTTGGGAATAAAGGTGGAGCACTGAGGGGGACTCAAACCATTAACACCCATACAGGCAGAGAACATCACGCAACCTCACTCAACAAGTATTGTGTAGATCCAAAGTAACAGAACACAAGTCATGCTAGTATGTCAAACACTTTAACTGCTGTCAGTTGTCTCTCAGCAGACTTTAAACAATGTAAAACATGTTTGGCAATGAAACATGTCCTGGCCTTTGATGTTTGAACAAGCGCTCAATTAATGATTCAAAGCTGGGAAATAAGCAATAAACCAACCTTTTTATAATAAATACAATTCTTTATGTGTATATGTTTGTCTTTTCTTGATTTTACCCATATAAACAATATAAATACATTGCATTATTGGGTAAATGGCTGGACATAGTGTTAAGTGCTTTGGAGTCCTCTTTAAAAGCTCTTTATAAGTACATCCCATAACAAACTTTATAATAAATAACACAAACTCTTTGATTTTTGTGTTTCTTTTTCAATGTAGACAACCTCTTACAAATCTATACATTTATTTAAAAAAAAAAAACAGCACCAGGAGCAATGAACATGAAATATTGAAGCGAATTTGTTATTTCTAAAACTTAACCGAAAATTATATTAATTGTTTGAAAGCATGAGAGGAAACACTTGATGTGATTGGTCTTGATCTTTATGCCTGTAAACAGGACAAAAAATAAGGTTTGCTCTACTTTAACAAATTTACTCTCACAAGAAACTGATCAAAATAAATTTTATTGCAACACTATTATGTATAAAGAGTAAACTTCAATGATCCATATACACAGGCTGATAAGGAAGGCTAGCTCTTTTATTGGATGCCATCTGGACTCAGTGCAGAAGGTGGAAAAAAGATTCGTAACTAAATTAACATATCTGTTAATTCTCAATCTGAAGCTGTTACTGAACTGGAAAGCTCCTTCAGTGACAGACTGCTGTATCCTAAATGCACAAGGGAGTGTTCTTACAGATCTTTCCTCCCAGCAGCAGTAAGACTTTATAAATATCTCTGTTCCCAACAACATCAATAAGTTTTCACATTCATGCTGATTTTTGCACAGTTTCTGTCTTAGTCAGTAAAAAAACATGCTGCTGTCCTTTTTTTTGTACATCTCTTGTGTTGCTGCTATGTTTTACATATCCATTTGTAGAAATGTCCACAGCTCTTATTGATTGTATTTTTTTCTCCAGATACAGAGTTGTTTTTATAGTAAAAACACTGTAAAGTACAATGCTTTATTTTTTAAATTAAGTTACCTGTTATTTTTATACACTTTTCTAAGGTCCACATTGTGGGACCACTTCTACTATAACCTGTTGCTGCTGTAACACCACAATTTGCACTTTGTGGGACAATAAAGGGATTTTCTATTCTATCAATGTTGGTTCTAATTTAAAGCAAGCTGAGTAGGTTAATTAAGATTTTAAAAATCAGCTGTTTTAAATGGAGCCTAAATATTTATATATATTTATAATATTTATATTAAAGGCTTAATTCAGCCTCAGATCTCATCGAATTGTAGTCTGATGCCCTCCTGTTGCAGGCCTATAAGTCCGGTGCCCCACCTTCGTGGTGGCCAATCATCATCCAGCATTCTGCCTTTAAAGCCTCTGCTTCTGTTTGCTTTCCATAAGCTTTAACCCCTCTCCGCTGAATCTTTACTATCATCCTTGGGAGCTCCTGCCGTATTTCCTCAGCACAAGCATTACATCATAATTCTCCATACCTATATTTTCCACCAGGGCCTCAGCACCAGAGTCTATATTTCTCATGCTAATAAACCTCCCTATTTCTTGCTTATCTTTTATGTGAGTCTCCCCAGGTTGAATTATCTGTCCATAACCCTTTGTTTTCAAGGGTCAAAATAATGTGATACAGAGGACCATTTCTAAAAGCTGTTGCTAAAAATGGGGGGAAAAAAACAAGACAGAAAGCTATTTAAAGGAGCTAAATATGAAACAGGAAACAATGCAGATAACAACTCCTCTTTTATGTTTGTACTAATATAGTCAGAGCAATTTATTTTACCTAAAAGAAATGTCACTATGACAAACAAGCATAAATGTGGATTCATATTTTGCAGGCAGGAACACTGAGGATGATGGTAATGATCAGAAGATGAAGAGGGGATAAAGGTTGCTTCCATGGTAACCATTCATTTCAAGGCTTTTGAAACATCCTGTAATGGGCCAATAAATATCAAGGTACTGCAAATAAGTAAAGGTTAACTTTATTTACAGAAATGTAAGAGCTAAGTATATTTAGATGACAGTATGAATATGTGAACCCTGAAATGTACACCTGTGATTAAAGTCCTCTCTGTAATTTAGGATTTATAAAGCTGTTCCTGTGAGGAGTTCATCTACATTAAAGTTACTCCGACAGTTAAACTTGTGTAACTAAGAGCAGTCATTGATCATAACCAAGGGAAGCAAAACTGGAGACCGTGATCCAAGAATAATCCCTCCTCCCTCTGTGTGTTCAGTATGTGTGAGCTAATGCCAGGCATGTAAGTGATCTGTAATCTAAAGCTTGTAACTTAAAGAGGCACAAGCTACGCTTTTAGCTTGACATATAGGTTGCAGAGGAACGTGTCATGATACGGTGTTCATGTCATCCAGCTAATGCAGTTTGAATTTGATGAATTAATATTTTAGCAACTTTTTTTTTTATTTGCAGTAAACCATTTTACTGTTCCATTTATTCCAAAGAGGGAATTGCATATCAGTAGAATAAATTAAACTATATTGACGTAATCCTTGGTGTTTTTTTTATTTGAAATAGCATTTCATTAAAAGTACAGTATGTAACAATTACAGGGATTTACTCACATAAATGTAATATATTATCTATATATATGTTATTAATTATCACCTATGAACTGAAAGTCTCAATCTTTATGTTTGCCTTGCCTTAGATCAGGGGTCTCAAACTGGTTCCAGAAAGAAGCGTGTGGCTGCAGGTTTTCTTTCCAACCAAGCAATAGCACACCAGACTCCATTCATCTCATTAAGTCGTCAATTTAAGACTGGACTCACTCGATCAGATGACATATAGGTTGAAGAGAAATGTGTCATGCTACAATGTACATGTACAAGTCCTACAGGTCATGCAGAGGCAGACTGCAGCTGCCCAGAAGCTCATACATGGTCTGCTGCTGCCCAGATGGTTATAGACAGAGGTGTTGAGTTTTCAATAAGACTGAATGGCAGGAACAGGAAGAGTCACAAAAATGTCTGGGTTACATACAAGGTGATCACTTAAGTTGAAACAAGCTGAACTTTCCTATGAAATTGCGACATGGCAACCAATCAACACTGGTTGTACAGTAGGCAAAGCTTTTTTCACTTAAAATGGAATACAGAGAAAATTATGTTAACAAAGGTAGAAATAAGGAATGCTATCAATAGGTTTTTTGGTGGCTTTAAAAAAGGGAAGTTTTAATTTGATTCTAGGACTGTTAGTCATCCTCACTTACCTCCAGCAGAAAACCCGGTCTGTCACTGGCCACTGCCCAGCATTGGTGCTTTCTGTGGGGGTAGATTTAGCAAAGCTGCATCTGGATGAACCAAAGTGGACTCTTTTGTTTAGAGCTTTTGGGGCTTTTCCAAAAAAATTATGGTCTCCCCAAGGCAATTCAAAAGTTGTTCATTAGGAACAATTTAGCAATAGTCCATGATGCTAAGTTTCACCTGTGCTTTTTTTGTGAAATGCCGACAGACAGCGACACCTTGACAGGAAATGAAATGGGGTTGCCAGGGGTAACGCAGGCCAAAAGCAGAGGGTCTGGGTGGCTAGTGATTAACTAAATATTAAACAACCAGCCACTAAATAAGGTAAACATTCCCACTGTTATATTCATTACAGCACAGGAATCACATGTGATGTTATGCTATACCTTTGTATCAGGAATGAGCACAGCAATACTGGGATGGCAACATTATTGGCTGTAATTTAAAATATTTCTATGTTAAGTACCAAATCAGCACAAATCACAGTTTTACCTGCACAAATGAAGTAGCACTGAAAAAGTAGGCTAGACAATGTTGATTTTATCTGCAGGAATACCAGATTTGCCTATGTAAACTCTAAGTCATCTGAGTCATGGTAACCGCAAAACATCCTTAAATCGAAGGCAACTGGACTTTCACTCAGTCTTTTTTACAAAGTAGTTTTTTAACCTATCAAGTAGTCTTTGTCAATTTACACTTCAGCAATTGTCTTCATAGTTCCAGCTCTACACTTACACCCCAACAACAATGGACCTGCCTTTGATAACCTAAATATTCAGATCTTGTACGGAGAAGACGGATGGCTCGAAAGAGGGGTGAAGGAAGCCATCTTTGTCAAAAGGGAAAAGCCATCTCTGTGCAGAGGGGGAGAATTGAGATTTTAGCTTCCAAGATTTTACAATTCGGTCCTTGAACTCCTTCTAAAGAAGTTATATAAGCACACTCATCATGAGTCAAATGGAAAAAGCATATCTCATACACAACTAAAGTCTTAAGCAACCAGGAAGAATGACAAATAAGTCTTTGATTTGAATCTGACCTGGAGTGTGCTTTAGAGGATTACCTTGAATCTTGCTTAAAGCTACGGAGTGTAATTTTTAGCTACATCTAATGGTCAGACTGTAGACTGCAGTGACCTGAACCACTCCCACTACTGCTTCGCCACCTCCAACAATACAAAGGCCATCATGGTACAAAAAGGTGTCGCCAATGTCTGCCTCACCAATCGTTGAAAGTGATGACAAGGTTTGTTTACATAGATAATTTTATAAATAGTATTTTTATAGTCTTTGTAGGATATAGATTCTATATAGGCCTACGGTAGCTTGAAGCAGTCACATTTGAGCATAATGGCTATCTCTAGTTTTTCAGCTGATTTCAAAAGTATAAGTTCAATTCAAATCAGTTTATTTGTATAGTACCAATTCACATTGCATGTCTTCCCAAAACACTTTACAGAGACAATACTGTCAGATTGGTTAGTAAAACCTGTTGATTGCATCGTCATTGACTTGCAAAACATGTTCCTCTTGGATGTGTTTGAGGTGATGATCTTTGCTTACATTTTGTTGTTGACTATTCAGCAAACCCTCACACCAAGCATGCTTGTAGTGACAGTGGAGAGGAAAACTCCCTTTTAATAAGAGGAAACCTCCAGCAGAACCAGATTCATTATGAACAGCCATCTGCCGAGGTCAACTTTAAGGAGGTAAAAGCAGACATACAAAAAGAAGCAGATATACAAAAGGTAACTGTTAACAAGCTCCACAGTTGGCCCCGTCCAGGAAAGACACAGCCAGGCAGATGAGCTCCAAACCAATTATTCTAGTCACAGTAAAAGAAACAGGACTAAACTGAAAACAGGCCAAGCTCCAACATCTATAAACAGAGATGTCAATAGAAGCAGCAAAGCTGATATTTCAACCAGGATGGAGTCACAGCCGAAGCTCCAGATGGAGCTCATGATGAGAAAAAGCAGAGAGAACATGAAATCATGAATGGAGTTCATGTAGTGGGAGAAAGTTTATTACAAAAACAAATGCAAATCTTAAATTTGTTTGTGTTATTGACTTACACTTACAAATTCAGATACTGTTGCATACATTTCATGTTGGGGAAAACGTTTATATTCTGTTGTTTTAACAAAATAGGACTGGATGACATATTGCATTACACATTTCTTCTCAGGTTGGATTCTGCTATAAATACTAGATGTTTTTATTTTGGTATTGTCACATAATTTGATTCATAGCTGGATTCTGTTGGATTAATAGCTGTTTGAATAAGATTTATTTTTTTTAATCAGAATTAGGGCAGAGCATTTGTCATATCATTATCATTATCATAATAAAGTTCACATCATTATCGAAACTCCGATGCATTGTCTAATGGGAACATTTTAATTAATGATGATTGAATTGTCTTGGCAAATTGTTGAAATTTATTTCCACTTTCTTTTCTTTTTTCCCACTGGAACATTGACACATTAGAAGAATATGATTAAATGACATTACTGCTGGATGATTAGTTATATAAATCATCAAAACTATTTTATGTCACTGGTCTTTAGAAGAAGCCTATGTTAAATTAGTAATTTTTTTAAGAGCAGGTTTTCTATTGTGAGCCTATGATTGATCTGGCGTGTGGTTACAGCCATACTGTTACCTCAGAAAAACTGTAAAGAAGTAATGAAGAGTTTTTTTTTTATTATTTGTACTTGTATTGTTATTGCAATAATTTCACAAAATATTGTAATAAGATTCTAAGTCTATACTGTCCAGCCCTAATAAGAAAACATCCATGATAGCCATGATCATTATGTAATATTTCTGTCAATGGCCTGTTGCATGTGAGTAGATATATTTTAAAACAGCAACACCTGGTGGATTCTGTCTGCCAACACAGTGCATAATACAGCACATGCAGCACACTACACTACATGCTGAAATGGATTGTACAAATACTAACTAATACGCTATTTTCTCTTCTTATGAACCTTGGACAAAACAATTACATCTTGTGCTGTAAAAACATAAAAAATGACTAAGCATATTTATTACTTCTAAATATCAATCAGAACGGTTAACTATGAAATCCCATTTCATTCCCATTATTTACTCAGTTTACATTTCAGTAGTCTTCGACTAAGTGAATGTGAAGGTTTGATATAAACGAAAGAGAGTTTGATATAACGTGCTGCTCTTTAAACAGGGAGCTGTTTTGATTCTCATTTTAATTTGGACTGATTATGCCTTTGTGGCTTAATTGATAAAGTATTGATTTTCTGAGATCCTGGTTCCTGAATTTTTTTGTTTGTCTGTTTGTTTTTTAATTCAGTTGACTTGATAATATTTATTTAACTTTAACTTTTTTGTTGTTAATTCAACTTTAATGTCATTAAATTGTCAAGTACAAAGCAAAGAAATTCACTATCCGCATTTAATCCATCTTCTTGCGGAGCAGTGGGCTGCTATTTGCGGCGCCGGGTGGGCTAATGCAGGGTTAAGGGTCCTGCTCAGGAACCAAGAGGGCAGGCTGCGGGGATTGAAACGGGTACTTAGAGCACAAGCTCACTGCTCTGGCCACAAAGCCAACACTCCCCCACAGCACTATAACACTTATGTCTGTGTACAGGATAACTTAAAAGTTTTATGAAATTTTTATCAGACATCTCCCTCATGCCAAGGAACAATCTGTATAATTTTGGTGATGATCCACATCATAATCTGGATACAGGAATTATTTTTAAAAGATTATCTAACATTGTGAAATAGGGATATTTGGCAGAACAAGCAGTTCCCCACTAAACCTGAGGGTGCAGCAGTGACTATGGACAGCCTCAGCATCAAACTCACAATCAGACAGAAACACAAGAAAAGGGAACATTCTTGGTTTGTTAGCAAGATCAATTGAAAACTTATGAATAGAATTTATTGTCAGGGTCTTGGTCTGTTTGTTCCTGTTTTCCTTGGTTATCCATTTGTTGTCCTCTCCTGCCCTCTTGTGTCCTCCCTTGCTCTGTTTCTCTGTCCTGCCAGCACCTGTTGTCAATTTCCTCGTCAGCTCTCTCTTTGTCTCTGTCCCCTTTAAAAGCCCTCCCTCTTCAGTTCCTGTTAGCTGGATCCTCGTCTTACTTCCCGTCTATCATCTGCCTGCCTTGTCTCGTCTCTCCCTGGCTTCTGGTTTAGGTTAATCCCTGATGTCTCCTTGGTTCTGGTACGTTTGTTATTTTCAGTTGGACTCTGATTCCTGCTTCTGTATCTGTGTACCAGAATAAACAGGCTTTAATTCACCTCTGCCTACTGGACTCTGCGTTTGGGTCCTCCATACAAACACTGCTTCATGACATTTATAGAATTTTCTTTACAAGAGGCGTGCCTCAAACCAAGGAACAATTCATTAAAATCTAGTAATGATCCAGTTCACATGCAAGTTTTAGCTATACACTGTAGATCGCAATTTGGGGCAAATTTTGCTGCTCGGCAGAGGTCTTCACTATCTGAGTGCTAAGTCTTCTAGTGATGCTCATGTTATAGCCAGCTATCTATCAGCAGGAAAATGTATATCTCCTCAGCAACCTGATGGATTACTTTGCTACCATGCATATTTCTGTGACCACTCTGCTTATTGCAGTATATCTAATGGGAGGGTGGGGATAAATATCTGCACACTGAGTAATCCTCTAGAAGGGTAAGATATACTGTCCATCTGAGGTTAGAAACCAAATGGTTTAGACAAGTGATGTGCTAATTATAAGATGGTATGATTTCCATGTGAGCAATGTTTGGAGTTTTCCCTGCTGCTTTCTAAGAATTAGCAACAATTGCATCAGCTAATTTTATCATGCATTTAACATTGAGCTATCCACTAGGCTCCTATTCTCAAGGTAATTTTTAAACTGATATTTTCCCTGTGCTTCCTTGTTATTATCATCACATTCCTTTAAATGTTGAATTTCTTCCTTTTGTAGTGTAAGGAAGCCTTTTCAGGCATGTGTGTGTGGCCTGCTGAATATCAGCTTTTACCCTTCATCTGAAAAGCAATCAGGTTTATTAGAAGAACCAACACCTAAAATGTTAGTAAGATAGTAATATCTTTGTTCTTGCATCTGGAATAGCTGTGTAATTATTTTTGCTGTGTACTACAGGTATATTTAGCACACTCTATTAGTAGAATGTGAAGAACGCATAATGCTGACTCAGTGCAGCAGAAGAGCCAAATATAAAGTGCCCACTGGGAAAATGTTGTTTACTTAGGTCTAGACAAGCTAATTAGGATTCAGGGGGATGTCTGATATCCTGCCACAGCATAATGTGTCTTCCTAGTCTTTTATTTTATTTATATAATTTAAGATGAATGCCGTGGGTCTTTTTCCAGTTAGCATATCTATTTTAAATACTAAAAGTGTAAAACTCGCTTTTCAGCAGAAATTACATCAAAACCAATCTATGCATCCATCCATCTGAATAGGAGGTGGTACCCTATCTTCAGCTGTCTCAGGGTGAAAAACAAGGTAGACCCTGGACAGCGTGCCCTCTTATCACAGGGAACACAGATGTTCACACCAATTTAGAGATACCAATCAATCTAAAAGTCATGTTCCTGGACAGTGCGAGGAAACAAGAGTACCCAGAGAAAACATGCAAACACCATGCAGAAGGAACTCAAGTCTGTTTTCATAGAACAATATTTATTTTCTTAGCAAATTTATCTTGCTTTATTAACCTATATATTTTTTTTTATTTAGCTTTTTTTATTTTTCCTCACCCGAGTTGATAACAAGACACAATGGTCTTGTTATCATCTTGCCCTAACCTTGTGCAACTTACCCTAAAGTCACAGGACACGATAAGAGGTGAATGATTAGGTGATTGAATGCAGGTGATGTTCTGTCGTCAGTTTGAATTTGTATCCAATCTTCATGTTGGTCTAACTCTAATTGTACAGTAGCAGGAGGCTCACCATTCAATAAGTAGAAAATGTGTCCCCCTTTACAAAAATAGAAATAGGGATCAGCAAGGTACTTTTGAATTAATCTAAGATGGACCTTGGTGTTTCTTTTCTTCTGATGATGTTCATGCTTTGGAGGTCATTGTTTCCCAGTCTCGTACTAGTTGCATCATGGTCTCTGACTTTAACTGAGGCAAGTGAGGCATGTAGAAATTTACAAATGTAATTTATTTCTGAATTCTAAGATGAGCAGACAAAGTGCTCTTGGAGTAAGTGTGGTTGGCTGATCACTACTGGGCAGTTCAGTCTATCACCCATATTTTCTTTTGGTTCTTACTGTTGTTCACTGGAGTCCCAAAGTCTAAGAAATTGCTTTATAAAGCTTTGCATATATATAACTGTGAATTCCTTCTGTAAACATATGTTCCTGAATTTCTTAGATTAGGGCATTATGTGTTACATTATAAAATATTCAAACATGCTTCATGTTGTCAGACAGGTCCTACAGGGTGTTTTCATGATTGTACATGTTGAATAAACACCAGGCCTATGTGCAGCCTGCAAAACTAAGCAGATCTAATCAATTCAATTCAGTTCAATTAAATGTAATTTAATTTAGGCAGGATCTTCTGACCAATGTTGTCCATAATGTTCTTGACTTTATGAAGAATTCCATCCATCCATTTTCTGTCACCCCTTTCGGGGTCGCAAGGGGTGCTGGTGCCTATCTCCAGCTGTCAATGGGCGAGAGGCGGGGTACACCCTGAACAGTTCTTATGAAAAATTCTTCTTTGTGAAATCATCTCCAGAGGTTCAAGAAGAGTTCCTAGAACAGAGCCGACCTTCTTTATCAGCTTAGTGAGCTTTTCTAAGTCATTTGCTCTGATGTTGTTACCCCAGCAGATGATGGAG